>NC_062197.1:6352514-6410014 GCF_912470025.1 Vespa velutina | reverse complement strand
TCCTCTCTTTAGAATGACAAACGATTACAGATACTCGATAATTAGGTGTGGTAAATGTCGACTTGCTTGAAATAATTGCTTGTTACGACTGAGTAGAGAGAAAGAGAGAGAAAGAGAAAGAGACAGAGAGAGAGAGAGAGAGAGAGAGAGAGAGAGAGAATAAAAAAAGAAGAAATTCGAGTAAATATCGACGAGAAGTCGAACAATTCTTTAGGGTGTATGTAAGGGTTTCTACTTTCTATGTCTCCATCGATGGGCAAAAGACGGGTAAAAGACTTTTTGCTGGCTTTCCGGTAACGAGGGCTATTTATTTCTCTCCGGGCCATTAGCACCCGGTCTCGGCACTTCGGTTCGAGTTAACATCGGTGAGCGATGCATCCGGTCTCTTCTCGATCGGAAACGATTCAAGCTACGATCCTCTCTCTCTCTTTCTCTCTCTCTCTTTCTCTTTCTCTCTCTGTCTCTCTTACTCACTCGTTCATTCCCTTTCTTTTTCTTCTTCTCTTCTACCCCCTCTTCCCTTCCCTCAATGCTTCCTGGCCATTAGCCGTTTCACCGAGATCACCGTCACGTATAACTCGTGGCATCTCTCTCCTCAGAGTAAATCGCCGATCGATCTCGATCCGCGATCGTGTCGGAACATTAGCTCGAAATTGCGCTATCCGTTTGACCCGGCGAGCACCGCGGGATCGATCGTCGTCGCGTCGATCATCGTGTATCATCCGGATCTCTCTTCGCGGCTCGTTGCGTCTTCGTGGCGCAACGTTGGCGTCGATCAACTCTAACAATATCGTGTGTATATCTATAATACGAACCAAATAGATAGAGATACCTACCCATTCCTATTTCAGTTTCTATTCGATCGCGAATTGTAGACTGTTGTAGAAACAGATTTCAGAAATCGACTTTCTCCGAACACCTCCGAACTAATCGGTTGGATCTTATTCTAGTTAGCGTCAAATCTATCCCAAGCTCCAATATCCGTATATCGAATATAAGAGAATTGGATATCGGGATTGATGGATTAATTAATCCGGAAAATAACGGATGACTTTGATACGTTAGATCGTTGTGCGTTGATCTTTAATGATCTTTACTGTTGAGTGATCCATCGTGGAACGCTTTGGCTCGAATTAACCTAGCCGCACATATACACGCATATACACACACACACACACACACACACACACACATGCACACGCACACATACACACTTTTTCTCTTGGTGTCGTGTTCATCGAAAACCGTTGTTGCATTTTCGAGGGAAAAGATCACGACAGGCGCAGATAATAAATCTTATCTTACTAGTGCGTACCGTTTCTGCATCGTAACAGCCGTCTTTTCTCAAAAAAGAACTCATGTACAAGGTAGATCTTAGCGAATTTGAAAGAGAAAGAGAGAGAGAGAGAGAGAGAGAGAGAGAGAGAGAGAGAGACGACAACGATTATGCTTTCGATGCGCCGTAAAGTCGATCGCGCTACCGAAAATGTTAGGGGCAGGGAGGAAGAAGAGGTGGTTGGTTAGTTGGTTGGTTGGTTTGGACGGCGGGGTGACGTCAAGCCAAACGGGCGAGGCTATTTTCGGAGAATCTGGTGAACAGATAGAGGGAGAGCAAGAGAGGTGGAGAGGTCGAGTCTCTCGAGACGAGTTCGGGTCAGCTTCCCTCACCCACGCCACCCCTCTTTTTTTTCTTGGCCGTTCTCCAAGGTATACCGTCGAGCGCGATAACGCGATACATGCTCTCTCTTTCTCTCTCTCTCTCTCTCTCTCTCTCTCTCTCTCTGTCTCTCTCTCTCTCTCTCTTTAATATTCTTTTAAAAATTATTTTCGAACGTAAAAAATAAATCGACGAGAACGAGAAGAAAAACAATTTTGTAAAATATTTACATAATACGTTCAACGATATGATAGACAAGTAGTTTTTCTACTTTTTTTTTATTTCACCCGTAATTTCATATCTATTAATGAATATTTTCTTCGATATTTTTATAATAAACGAAACAATGAAAAATCATGCTTACGTACGCACGCACGCGTGGACACGTGCATTAAATTATAAACAAGCTTCATATGTTGATATAATTTATTACAATTATAATACGATTATATCTAGAATAAAAAATATTTTTATAATTGGAACCATCTTGTATACCTGTCTACTACAATCGATTGGTTCGGTCAACTGATACGAAACATTCGAAGAAACAAATTGATGTCGATCGAGAGCGGGAAACAACGATTTCTCGAAAGCACGTCGGAACCTTTCACAATGGGAAGAACCTTCCCCTTGCCTTTCTCTCTCTCTTTCTCTATCTCTCTCTCTTCCTCTCTGTCTCTCTCTCTCTCTCTCTCTCTCTCTCTCTCTCTCTCTCTCCCTCTCCCTCTCTCTCTCTCTTTCTCTTCCTCTATTTCTTTTTCTTTGTTTCTCTTTCTTCTCGATTCACCAAGACGACTCTCAAATATCGTGGGAGCTTTCGTGCGCAACAAACAAATTTCTATTGCCATTATCGTTTGAATTATTTTAACGGCGGACATCGAACGTTTTGCGATTTCGCAATGGTGAAATATCGTCATTATTCACGTCTCGTTAGACGAGGATTACTAATACGAAGACATTGAACGAAGATATGAAAGAGAAATAAGGATAAGTAACAGAAAGAGAGTCTAGAAGGCTCGATGGAAATTCGTATATAACGAAAGGCACGTACTTACTTACGCGCAAACGCGTAAAAGCGCGAGGAGCGTGCGCGCGCGCGCTCGAGTGCACGCGAGAAGATCGGTGACGCAAGTGGTGTAATCGTTGCTAATATCTGCCATGTACCGGGTGATTACCGTATTTCATTGCGACGTAGCAGTAAAATACATTCGAATGGAGAAGAGAAGACTGGAAAGCGTACAGGGCGTTACTATCGATTCTCGTTCCGCCTTTGTCGTATTCCTTTTCTTTCTTTTTCTTTCTTTCTTTCTCTTTTCGGAACGAACACAGGGCAAAAAGGACCTCACGGTCTTTTACCTTCTTTTTCCCACGTGCCGATTATCAAAGGAGACACCGGCGTTTGTAGATCCCTTGGTATTTTGTAGATCGCGATCTATAAAATGCTGTTTTTACTTATGCATACGTAAAACCTTAAACTTAGCTTTACTAATGTATACGTAAAAACTTAGCTTAAATTCTTCTTTTTTTAATCTATTCAAATAAAGAAGATGAAATTTTTTTATTGACAAAACATATATATTTTGATACAATTATATTGTTTAATATTATTCTATTTATATATATTATACGAACGATGTTACATAGATCTTCTCGATGTTCTTTACAATGAAAGATACTTTCGAGTATACTCTACTCGAATGTTTTCAAGGTGAATACGAGGAATAAGGCGAAAGAACGTAGATCACGATCCACGTGAACGCGTTGCTCGAGTTCCCGCAGGTTTCCGTCTGATTCGAAGCGTGGGTGTCGCGCTTGGCAGGGTTCCAGGACTCGTGGGTGGCTGACCAAGCCTTATAGACTGACCTCAGCCTCTGACCTCACCCGAAATAGTCTCCTCTCGGTTCCCTGGCTCGTTTCTCCCTGCACTTCTATTTCGGAATTTCTCCTCTCGCATTACGTCGGGTGAACGCGTCTCGAGAAATTCGAAAAGAGATAACCTTCTTCTTTTTCATCATCTTCTTCTTCTTCATTTTCCTCATCTTTTTTTTATCTTCTTTATCACTATCATCATCATCATAATCGTCATCTTCTTCTTCTTCTTCTTCTTCCTTTTTTCTACTTCCGACTCTAATCACTTACGTATTATATTTACGTATACAAGGCAAAATATTATTTCGATAAATGATGAAAAATAAAACAAAAACAAAAACAAAAAAAAAAGAAAAGAAAAAAGGGAACAATAAAAATGAAAAAGAAAACTTAATCTTGTTCTACGGTATAAGTTGTTCGGTCGTTTCATTAGGGAAAGATTTTCCTGGCAATAAAATCAATGATCTACGACGTTTCTAAAGAGTTTATCTGTATTGTCGGTGTGATTACGGACGACGACGACGACGACGACGGGTTGGACGGTAGCAGATAGTAGAAGAAATTACGAGGCGGTCTTCGTGCTATTCCGCGAGTAGGCAGGTAGTTTCATTAAGATGCAAATTTGCCAATAATTCTGGTCCCGCATAGCGGTAGCCTCCTTGTCGCCTCGATCCCGCACTTCGTAATCGTTCATAGCACAAACCGTGTACCATGGAGATCGGAGATCGAAATTCAAAGCGTACGAGAGAGAGAGAGAGAGAGAGAGAGAGAGAGAGAGAGAGAGAGAGAGAGAGAAAGAGTTTGCTTTCCAATTCTCTATGCATCTAACAGGCGCCTGCGTCTCGTCCCGAGTTAATTATTGTCCTGCAAATTTAATTGCCCGTGCACGATATACCTTTTTAAGTGTCGACGAGGAGGCTGATAGTGAGGTAAAAGAAAAAGGGATAGATATAACTAAAAGGATAGAGAAAGAAAGAAAGAGAGGGGGAACTAGCGAAGCGAGAGGACTCTAAACGACAAGTCGTGCGTGCGTGTGGCACAGAAAGGAGGAGGAGGAGGAGGAGGAGGAGGAGGAGGAAGAGGAGGAGGATGGTGGTGGTGTTCCATGGCATGTAGCACGAGTATCGGTTACAAGTTCGATGTATAGTAGATGCTTGGTTAGTCGATACTCCTTCGATCCTCGATACCTCGAATAGGCTTTTTGCGAGTCCGTGTATGTACTTTAAAAAAAAAATATTATCCACCGCTACGGGAAAACGGTCTTTCGAAGTCATCGAACGTTCGTTCGGGATCTTTTTTCTTTTCTATTTTTTCTTTTGTTTTTTTTTTTCTTGTGGCTTTTTTTTTTCTTTTAACGATGAATTTGATTCGCGATCGTTTTACTCTTTCCTAAGAGGGATCTATCTATCTATCTACGTATATTGAAGGAAGATTTAGATCAATTCTCGTGTGAAAATGGAGAGAGAGAGAGAGGGAGAGAGAGAGAGGGAGAGAGAAATGTTTTGGGTGTAAAGGGAAAGGATTCCATGATGTAATTCACTATAGAAAAGGTGAATAGAGGGTGTGCTTTGGTTCTCTCGCGCGAACAGCACGCGTGCTTTATAAGTAAACGCGCGTGAGTAGAACGGGCAAGTCGGTGGACAAGGCTATCGCTTTTCCAATCTCGTAAGCCAATATCGCTTATTTCCTAGGAGCGCGAAACACTTCTATGCTCGTGCTCTCGTATAAACTCACGAAGGGATCTCGGCTAGCCAGCCAGTCAGCACCTGACGTATTTCCAGGGATATCTAATTACTCGGCAGATCTTTAAAGCCGAATACCTACACGAACGCAAACTCGACTAAAACCGCGTTCGCCGAGTTTCCTTCTGTAATTTTATTGTCGTCGTCGTTGTTGTTGTTGTTGTTGTTGTTGTTGTTATTGTTGTTGTTGTTGTTGTTTATATTAATGAATTGATTGTAGACTGTATGCTCAAAATAAATTTCATTCATTTAATTTATCGATTTTAAACAATACAAATTAGGATAAAATGAATTCAGATGAATTTATTAAATAGATGGACGAATTAAAATGGAAAGGAAATCTCTAATGAGAAAAGTTACGTCTTCTTCAAGTGCTATAAAAAAAACTTACTAATAATAAAAATGCGCTTACAATTATTTATTAATTATGAAATGACGCATATTATATTTGTGACGTCTATTATATAAAAAAAAAAAAAAAAAAAAAAAAAAAAAAAAAAAGAAAGAAAAAAAAAAAGAAGTAAAATTTAAAACAAATGACTAATTTCGCGAAATAAATTTCTAAAGGAGAAACATGCTAAGTTGGTTCACAGATTTAATAGCCTCTTATCCAAACTCTTTATATTATTTCTTTTTAAAGGATTTTTGTTATCATCTTATCAGCACTTTTCAAACGTTTGTTCACTCTTGTTATATTGTTATATTGTTATATTGTTATTTTGTTATCACGACATTATTATGCATCTGAATTATAAATCTGAAAATTATATAGAACTAGGTAAGCATATTTCGAATGAGGAAAATTTAATAAGCAGTAATAAAAGTATTAAGACAAAAATATGAAAGTACGTACATGAAATGGACTATATGGATATGTATATGTGTGTGTGTGTATATATACATATGTATGTATGTATGTATATATATATTTTACAAATATTTTATATTGAAAAATTTTTTTTAAATATTTATTATTGATCGTCACGTTATTTATTGCAATATGACCGTTATGTTTAATATATATATATATATATATATATATATATATATATATATATTTTTTTTTTTTTTTTTCATATTTTTATATTGTTGCATTTAACGAGTCAGTTATAATTAGATTGTAGCACAGATCGATACTTAACGATCGAAAAAAAGAACTCTTTGCCTTAGTTTCATTTCTTTATTTTAAACGTAATTATAATATATCATATTTTTCTTTTAAACGAGATATAAATTAAGATCGATATCTATCGATTCAACAAAAATTCACTTTTAACAATTTTTCTTACACACACACACACACATATATATATATATATATATATATATATATATATCTGATATATTTAAATCGAACGGATATGTAATATGTGTGATCGTAGAACATATATGAATATACCAGGATGGAAACGGATTGACTTCAACCAATTGGTTTTATCGAAGTTCAATATCATACGAGTGTTCGAAACGTTCATCATAGAAACAGACGACCGGTTGTCGCGAGTCCCATGAAAAATCAAAGATCTATGTCCTTCGATCCGTAGAACGAATGTTAAGTCGAAGATGTTATCGTTCGAGATATTTACCGGACACCGGAGCCATCGGATCGTTCCAGATTAATGGTCCGATCGGTAATGAACGTGGCAGCGTGGCAATCAGAGTTTTCTTGCCACCACAAATCGAGACTTCCTCGTCTCTGTCCCGCGGCCATCTCGCGTTATCGTGCTCGCACACGCGTCGCTATTATCAACGGGACTTGGAAGATATGCTGGTTGAGCTGGGTGCAAGGTCGTTGACTTAGGCCTTTCTTTCTCTCTCTTCCTCTCTCTTCCTCTCTCTTCCTCTCTCTCTCTCTCTCTCTCTCTCTCTCTCTCTCTTTTACCTCTCGTAGAAAGGAAGAATACTTTCGCATAATTTTTGATAAGTATTATATATCTACTTCGCGGCAGGATATCCCGATTATACAAGAACGTTATACCGTTAGATCGTATAAGCTAGGGAAGCACGCTGTGCCCGGAGGTGTTAAAAACAAAATGAAAAAAATAAAAAGAAAGAAGGAACAGAGAGAAAAAAAAATAAGGAAGAAAAAAGAAAATCAACAAGAAAGAGTAAGATAGAAAAAGAAAAGAAATAAACAAACGAAGAAAGAAGGGAAAAAAAGAAATAAGGAAAGAAAGAACGAAAAAAGATGGGTCGGTAGGGCGGAGGGGTGGAGGGGGAGGGGTAGGTGGAAAGGAGGAGTAAAAAAAGAAAAATGTCGAAAACCGCCCACCTGTATACGTCTCTTTCTCGTTTATAAGAGAAATCGCGTACTCTCGTTCGTCGCGTTATCATGCGTGCAAGAACATATCGCTCGATAGGTACGTGCAAAATGCAAACGGCCTTTCACGGTTATCGTTCGTACTCTCTCTCTCTCTCTCTCTCTCTCCCTCTCTTCTTCTCGTCTCTCTTTCTCTCTCGCCCTATCTCTCTATCACATATACACATCCAAACATATACGTACACACACACATATATAGAAAGAGAGAAAGAGAGAGAGTGGAAGGGAGGGAAAGAGAAACAAGATATATGCAGCGTTCAAGTTGCTTCTCCCGAGGAGTTTCGAAGCGACGAACGAAGGCACGTTTTGCTCTATCGATCTCGGAGAGCGGAGCTCTTCCCCCGTGAAACAATGTTCGTTCGCGCGATTTGCAAATGTCGTCGACACGTGTCCGAATGACGTAGTAGACCCTGTCGCTCCGGTTGCTCGCTCGCTCGCTTGCTCGCTTGCTCGATCGCTCGATCGCTCGGGCGCGCGCGCGCGCCAGCAACCAAGCAAGCAACCAACGAAAGAACGAACGAACGAACGAACGAACGAACGAGCGAACGAGCGAGCGAGCGCCTTCTCTCTCACGAGCTTACGAGCGATGGCTCGGCAGCGAACGCGGCATTTGTTCCAATCTAGGCGGCCCGTGGCAATAAATATGCCTTCTCGGCTGATATAATGCGAGCGTGGGTTGGTACCACTGGAATCAGTCGTCGCAGCTGCTTGATTTACGCCATATGCTGCGATGCATCACGGCACTATCGTCCTGCTTGCATTTTGCCGACCGAAAATAGGTCCGGCTCTCGTAACTCGCTTCTCCTCCTCGTTTTGTCCCCTCCACTGTCATCTTTTTACCCCTCCTCTTTCTCTTTCTCTCTCTCTCTATCTCACATACTATCTTTCTCTGTCTTTCTGTATCTCTGTATTTCTGTATTTTTGTTTCTCTCTGTCTCTCTGTCTCTCTGTCTCTCTCTCTCTCTCTCTCTCTCTCTCTCTCTCTCTCTCTGTCTCTGTTTCGTTTCGTATTTGTTTCTTTTTTGATAGAATGATTGAAAAATGGTCCAGCATGGATTTTTCTTTGATTTTGTTTTTCTTTCTTTCTTTCTTTCTTTCTTTCTTTCTTTCTTTCTTTCCCTCTCTCTCTTCCTTTTTCTTTTTCTATTTTCTTCCTTCCGCATCGCCATTTGTTTTCGGATACAGTTCGCTGCACCTTCGATCCGGTCTATTTCTAACGGCGCTCACGTAGCGATGATGCTCTTGTCGATTCTCTCGAATCTAATCTCATGGTATTTCTTTAACGGAGACATAATAAAAAGATCGAAATTTTAAGCCGAATAATAATAATAATACACAAACATATCTATGCATGTGTGTATGTAGATACATAAGTATATATGTTTCTACGTACGTGTCGCAAGTAACACGTAATGAGAAAGATATCGTGCTTATAGTAAAGAAATCTTTCTAAGTCGAGTTCGAGGAACACGAATGCGCTTTTGATTCGTGCACCTAATCGTAATTCGAAAGAGTTCGAATCAAAGGTGGGAGTCGTTTCTACGTTTTGATACTCGCGGTGGTAAAAGAAATGTATCCTGCGGCTTGTGGACGTACTTACTCGACGGAATATCGCGTGTCGTTCTCCGCCGAGCATTTAGCATTTTATGGACTCGGTCAGGAAAGCCTCGCCTCGTATCCGAGGTCGTCGTTGCCGTGCAACGAGGTGGAGTCGAGTCTCTTTCTCTCTCTCTCTCTCTCTCTCTTTCTCTCTCTCTCTTTCTCTCTCTATCTCTCTTTTTTCTGTCTCGACTTCTTCGTCTTCTCTTCTTAGCCTCTCCCTTGCCTTCTTCCTTCGACAGCAGCCTCTTCGTGGGTCGATCTCCATGGACCGGTTTCGACCCGCGGCTACCGGCGTCAATGAAAAACTCGACTTATGATAACGCCCTGGGCCCTGGTACGTGCGCGAGCAACAAACTGGAAAGAGTGAAAAAGAGACCGAGAAAGAAAGAGGGAGAAAGAGAGAAAGAAGGAGGGAGAGAAAAAGAAAAAGACAGAAAGAGAGAGAGAGAGAGAGAGAGAGAGAGAGAGAGAGAGAGAGAGAGAGAGAGAAGAGAAGCTGCTCGTGTCGCCGATTAAGGTCCTGGCGTCGAACGAGGCTACTGTAATTACTAATTGTAGTATCGAGTCATGATTAGGGATTCATGTTGGTCGGTTCATCAAGCATCCTTCCGAGCCCTCATCCGGCACCTTTCTTTCTTTCTCTTCTTTGGCCTCCTTTTTAACGCTTCCACTCTTGAGAAACGAGAATATGATGGTCGGACGGAACTTAGTGGAGACTGAATCGTTGTGGAGGACATTCCTACGTATGTATAAATATGTGCGTGTGTGTGTGTGTGTGTGTGTGTGTATACATAAATATATGTATATATAGGATTGCTTCATTAGACAGGTGCCAGTGAAGTCGCGATGGCCTTGCCTCTTTCCTGCTATTGTAGATCCACTCCTGATCGTCGATAAAGTCCGATCGATTTCTGATCGTCGCATTTCCTTTGAGACTTCATTGAAACGTAAATACGCACACACGTATATAATATCGCAATTTCATTTTCTTTTCCTTATTCTTTTTTATCTGTCCTTTTTTCTCTTTTTTCTTTTTTTTCTTTTTTTTTGTTTTTTTTTTCTTCTTTTTTTCTTCTCCTTACGAAGGCGCGATTCAAACTCGTCGAATATATTAATACCGTCGATGGAGAAAACTGAATAAGAAACATATTGCAAAGTAGAGGCGTACCAGGACCGGATATCTTCTCTTTATCCCAAGGCGGTAAGGAGAAAGCTTAGGAGGATCTCTTTTACCTTTTATAGGTTATAGAAGGCGGTTTCGTGCCCATATACATACATATGTATATCGTATGCAGAAAGAACGAAGAGGAGCGAGAATCACGAAAGAGAGTGAAAGAGAGGAAGGGGGTGGGGTTGGCGGTAGAGAGGGAGGAAGAGTTGGAGGGAGAGAGAGAGAGAGAGAGAGAGAGAAAGAGAGGATAGAGATCGGATAATAGCCGTGTGCGGTGCAGGAGCCGGCGCAAGGCAGCCATCGACAAATGGCCGTGGCCATGCAATAAACAAGCCGCGCAATTAAGAGAGCAGGTTAATTAATGTGGACCAACTAGGAGGAAGGAAGGAAGGAAGGAAAGAAAGAAGAAAGGAAGGAAGGGTCCACCGTTTCTTTCTCTTTTTCTCTCGTCTCTTTTTTACTCTCTCTCTCTCTTTTCTCTCTCTCTCTCTCTCTCTCTCTCTCTCTCTATTTCCTTTCGTCTCTATTCCTCTTTCTTTTTCTTTGTATCTTTCTCTTTTTCTTCCCTCTCTCTCTCTCTTTCCCCTCCTCCTTTTTTACTTTCTTTTTCCTATCTCTCGAAGTCGCTGCTACTCCGTTCAGCTTCCCTCCCAAAGGCTTAACTCGTTCCTCGTCACACAGTTCCTCTCTGTTTCTGTCGGCGGCGTAAGCGAGTACGTTGCACGGTAGTTATCGAGAGAACCAAACCGATTCGATCCTTTTTTTGCGTCAAAAGGATTCGTAGAGAGGAGAAGAGGAAGAGACAGAACGTCACGGGATTTTCTTTCTGTCTTCGAGTAACGTCGTCGAAGATGGGGAAACAGAAGGAGGAAGAAGAAGAAGAAGAAGAAGAAGAAGAAGAAGAAGAAGAAGAAGAAGAAGAAGACTAAGAAGAAAATGATGAAAGCGAGGAGAAGAAGGAAGAGATGTTTCGAATGGGGGGGAGGAAAAAAAACGGATTGAAGGGTATGTGGGAAGAAGTGGTGGGGTTCACTAGAAATCCTCGGGTCATTCATGAAATCGGGTAAAATCAATTCGCCGCACGGAACGAAGACGCTCGTAAATCTTTCCTTTTCTCTCTTTTTTCCTTCCTCACGCCCTTCCCTAGCCGCTTCCCTAGCCCCTTCCCCCCCCCCCCCTACCCCAGCGTTCTCTTTCAATGTTCTCGAAGAGATCCGAATTGAATGGCTCGAAAATCGGTGTTACGATGTCACCGAGATACATACCCCAACCCACACCCTTCTTTCTGTCGAAAGATATCGGAGTTTGGCCAGAAAAGAAAGATCTCCAAGAAATTGAAGTCTTGTGTTCCCTTTCTTTTTTCTTTTTCTTTTTCTTTTTTTTTTTTCCTTTTGGGCTTTCTTTTCTTTTTCTCTTTTTTTTTTTTATTATCGTTGTTTCATTTCTTAGACGTCTCGAAGAGAGAAAAGCCTTTCGGCGATCTCTGAGAGAATTCTGCAAAATTGTACCCTACGTTATATCCCCATGTATATTTACGTTAAATGGATAGACGGAATACGCGACGGTGATAATAATCGGTTATTTCCTGTCGCTTAGAAAAAGAGAGACAGACCGAACGACCGACCGACCGACCGACCAGTCATGCTTTGACGTTTTGACATTAACCGAGGTGTCGTGGAACATGTGAAACTGGTGTGCAAATACACGCTTGGACTCGTAAGACCACGGCGTGTTGTTGCACTTGTTATGCCGATCGAACGAAACACAGTCGCGTTGATTGTATATTCCATTTTTGTTCTTTTTTCTTGTTCGTTTTATTTTTTTTTGTTCTTTTTTCCTTCACTCTCCCCTTTCCAATGATTTTAAACCACTCGATAAAAATATTTCGAAATACATTCATTATGCATCTTATTGCATAATAACGAAGTAAATAAATCGCCTTTCGGAAAAGCATTATAAGAAGAAGGTACGAGCACGTAGAGGCAATGAGGAAACGGCGAGATACGTGTTGCTGAACGCACGATGCTTCTCAAGGCCGTGTTAGACCTTCACCTCTTGACACGGGAATACGTTCGAAGGCACGATCGTGCGCAACGCGGAATCCGTGAAGATTCGCCGTGGCTAGACCGGATGACCGAGACTACTTCGGGTATTCTTCTTAAATCATAGATAAACTGAGCCTTTTGGTCTTTTAATAACTACGGTGATGACGATGATGATGATGATGATGATGATGATGATAATAATTATAATAATAATATCTTTATCGTATAAATAATATAATGTATGTAAGAAGAACTAAGATTCAACCGTTTAGATTCGTTTTTATTTAATTAAATATATATATATATATATATATATATAATTGAACGAAACGAAAGAAATTATATGAAAATATATTTTTCAATGTTAAACTCGACAGATGATTAAAATTGCTCGTCGTTAAGGTATACGTAAATTTAAAAGGACAAAAGGGAAGCCGCGATACTTAAACGCTGTCAGGAACTCTAATAGCTCTGGACCACCTACTAGTTCATGATTTCATAATCGACGCTCGCGGCGCGATGATGGTCGGAGCAGTTTGTACGCGCCATTATCTTTGCTATCTGAGATTCAATTAGCTTGGTAATTTCAACGAATCGTTTGCCTCCAGTGCTGTTGTACAGAGTAGTACTAAAACCCTTTACCGATCATGCTTCCGTTACATCAATGAAATCTGTCCTTGAAAGATCGTTAATTTGATCGAAAGTGCATCATACGATGCAGTATTAAAGATGATTTTATTCGTTAAAATAATCGTTAATTTATATAAAATTATTTTATGAATTATCTTTCATTGTTTTTCTTTCCTTTTTTCTTTTTTTTTGTTTTCTTTTTGTTTCATAAAGTGAAAGAGAAAAATTCTTAAAGAAAATTATGATCCATTGTTCCGATGATTTTCTATTTAGGAATCGAATCATTTGCATCCTAGAATACATTTTTTTTGCCACCTACGCTACGTCTTTCTACGTCGAGCAAGGAAGTGTCCACGATTTCACGGTTCGGCTGACTCGCGCTTAGCCATGCCAAACTCTTAAACGATACGTAGTTACGTAAACATATCTTTAGAAGGAACTTAACGATGTCGAAGAACGAGAGTAGGAAGAAAAATGCCCGATTCTTTAACGTCTCTTGTCTCTCTCTCTCTCTCTCTCTCTCTCTCTCTCTCTCTCTCTCTGTTTCTGTTTCGCACTCTCAAATACTCAATTTTCAATCTCTCTATATTCATTTACGACGTATAGTTACAATTCATTTTTGAAGACAGCTCTTCAAATGTCCTTGAATTTCATTCTGAATAGCGTCTAATTGTTGATAGCCTCTCGGAAAGACCTCATCTTTTGTCCTTTGCTCCTTGGCCTCTTGTGTCTCGCAATTCCGTTCGAACGACGCCCACGGTCACGTCGATGAGCTCTTGTTCTTCGAATACGAGCAACCAAGCAATGGGCCAATCAGGTTCTTGATCGATAGGCTAATCGTTTTACGGTACACTGCTCCTTTCGATACAGAAGCGCACCCAGAGGGAGAGAGAGAGATGGACAGAGAGAGAAAGAGAGAGAAAGAGAGAGAGAGAGAGAGAGAGAGAGAGAGAGAGAGAGAGAGAGAGGAAAAATCACGGAGAAAGGTGGATATTAATTTAAAATAATCGTCGCGAGATACGCCTGGAAAGGCAGTGGGCGTTAGACGATCTTTTGTAGAATATAGAACGACACACGATCCATGAAAACTTGTTCGTATTACTCCGGTGAGTGCTGTGCTGCTGCGGCATGACAGAAGAAATTAACATAATCGCGCGTACGATAAGTATCCCATTTCCTAAGAACGATAAGAAGCAAATCAGTTTAGACATTTAGATACGTAAGATGGACGGAAAAGAAATCGAATCGTTAAAATTCGATCTGAACTCGATTTGAAAATATTACACACTGATTTTCCAATTGGAATCGAATGTCACGTTCGTGTAACGCGGACGGCTTACTGCTCTCTCGACCGGTCCCTCGAGCCATGGGAATCGATTCTTGACATTCACGAGCAACGCGTTAACTCCATAGGCAATGCCAAACGATTATGTACCAGAATGATAGATTAAAGACGCGTGCGTTCCGTTCCTGACGTGTAATAGTATCTGCGTGCTGCATATTTTCTACGAGCTCTAATAGCTTTTCAAACGAGAATCATAGAGTCGAGTTTGTGCATATAGGAATCGAATGAAATACATTTTGCTTTATGTTGTTGTTTGCGAATAAAAATTTGATGTTCCTTTTTTTTCTTTTTTTTTTTTTTTTTTTTTTTTGAGAATTACGAAGGAATTAGCAATATAAATGTGTGCATGCGTTCGTTCGTGTTTGTATCAATTACATTAGATTTATAAATATCAATGAGAGAATAAACGAAAAAAAAAAAATATGAGAAAGATAAGCAAATACAAATTAATAACAACCATAGTTGGACATGTTTAATAGGAAAGTGATATATGGTATACCGAGAGATGATGATTTAGAATTGATAGGAGAAAAGGTGGCAGTACGGCCGTGACCTCGATCTAGCAGGTGCATTTCTAACAGATTATCGCCAATGGTTGATCATTTTACGGGGCGTGTTGTTCGTTGTACCTTTCCACGTCTTTCACTATCAACGTTGCAGATAGAAAGTATCGAGTGAAAGCGAGGAAAATTCGAGTGGACTGGCATAAAATTTGTCGGATATAAAAACGCTTTTAGATCCGATCGATCGATTGGTCGATCGATCGTAGGCTAAGAGAGTTCTCATTTTGATTTCTTTTTCTTTTCTTTTCTTTTTTTTTTCCAAGAACACGAGTTAGAAAGAGAAAGAGACAGGATCGAACCCTTTCTAACTCAACGAGGAAGCAAAGAAGATCTAAATTCGCGGTAGCCTAACCCTGTAATTTGGTAATCCAATAAACGAGCCAACTTACGAAACGATCGTTCGAAGGTAATCCGTAATAATCGACGATCTTTCAACAGCTTTTACTCGACTCATAAATCACATGGTTACATGGAGATACAAGTGTGTGCATTCGTATGCACGCATGCACGCATGCATGCATGCATATACATATACACATATTCGTGTATATAGCACACAGATATCTGGATACATCGAAGCGACGATCGGCCGTCGTTAGATTTCTTAAAGGTCATAAGCTCGGTCATTAAAGCGAGTCTATCAAAAGTTCCTATTTTCTTGCTCTCCCTCTTTGCCAGATAATTTGATCGATGCCTACTATCCTTCCTAGTTGGTAGCAGCACATTCTCACCCTTTCCCAACGGGACGTCGAAGAAGCAAAGTCCTTTCCATCCTAATGCGTCCCTGATGAGTTTCATCCCTTCACCTCTCTCCCTCTGACTTCCCTTGGTTATATTTTTCTTTCTCCTCTTTTAACTCGCCTCGATTACTCGGCTTATCGATACGAACGATTATTTCGCTCGTCACGTTCGTCATCGTCTCTGCGGGTCACCCGACTGGAAGCTTTTTACCTGCCAACGGCACCGGCACGTAGGAAAGACTCGTGGACGAGCAGACGGTCGGCGGTAATCTTCTGACAAGCGGCACTACTACCACTCGCTATGGCCGCTATTACCAACGTACATTGCTGGATAATCTTGCTTCCGAGTCTTTCTCTCTCTCTCTCTCTTTTTTTTTTTTTTTATTTTCTTTTTTTTTATACCTTTTTTCTTTTCCCCCTTGAATCATCGTGACTCGTGCGTCTAATATTTCAGGGAAAGCTGATAAATATATATATATATATATATACACATACATACATATATATATATCCCCTTACACTGTGACTCTCTCGAAAATTTCTCTCGAAATTGGATATATATATATATATATATATATATATATATTAGATTCTGTTTGAACGTCTGTTACCTTTAAAGATCTTGTTGCTCATACACTTATATACGTATTGTAACCCTACTAACTTCGCTTCTGTTCAACTCTGTTCGACTCTGTTCTTCTTAGAACGGCAAACCCTTCGCCTTCGACTCGTTAGTTTCGAGCAAAGGAGAACGCGAGAGGAAGTTCAAAGGAATTTCAGTTCGCTTCAAGAAGGTCCCGCATCGCGCGCTATAGAGAGAAAGAGAAAGAGAGAGAGAAAGAGAGAAAGAGAGAGAGAGAGAGAGAGAGAGAGAGAGAGAGAGAAAGAGAGCAGCTGCCGTGTGTAACTCTTTCTCTCTTTCTTTCTCTCTCTCTCTCTCTCTCTCTGTCTCTGTCTCTGTCTTCGAGCGAGCTTCTCCGCGTGCATATCCGCTCTTAAAAAGTCTTCTTCTCCCCGTACGACGCTCGTAACTTCCATCTCGTGCGGATCTTTCTACGTCGAACCGAGCTCGCCTAGGGCGAGAGAGCCGAGTAAAGCGGGTAGTAAAGCACGGGGACGATGGAAGGAGAGCACGAAAGCATAGATCGTATGCGCGTCGAAGAGAGAGAGAGAGAGAGAGAGAGAGAGAAAGAGCTCTGCTTTCAAGATTTCTTCTTTTTCCTCTTCTTCTTCTTCTTCTTCTTCCTCCTCCTCCTCCTTCTCCTTCTCCTTCTTCTCTTCTTCTTCTTTTCCTTCTTCTCCTTTCTCTGCTTTTCCTTCTCCTTCTACTCTTCTTTAGTCTTCCCTCTTCTCTGATGTTCCTCCGAAACAAGCCAAGAGGTAGGTATAAAGAGCGGGACGACATTAGAGGCACATTAGCGTGCGCCACTCGTCGTCCAGCTGGTAGTCTACCGGTTCGGTTAATTACATGCCGATTCCTAGCAAGGATCACTCGTACAATACTCCACATCTTCTCATTCTTTTTTGTTTTGTTTTTTTCCTTCTTTCTTCTACTTCTTCCTTATTTCTTTTCACTTATCATACATCCTTCATAGTATGTCCTTCTCGGTGTTTGCCGCAAACCCGGCACACTCGTATGGATTTTCGAAAATTTTCAGTTTTAAATCCTGGATAAGTATTATTATCTTTCTTTTCTTTTCTTTCTTTTTTCTTTTTTTTATCGATTTTTGATCGATCATAATTTTCTCTTCTCTACGACGTAGAAAGAGTTCTTACGCTCTTCGAATTCGTTCGTTCGTTCGTTCGTTCGTTCGAACGAAGCAACGCGGCCGAGCACGCGAGAGAGATCTACTTACTTATACTTCCCTATGCGGCAGCTTAACAGCGGGTGTCCCCTTCGCTTCTCCTTCGAGGAACGAATGCTCATTCGAGATCTATACGGCTCCCACTGAGACGAGAATCGAAACGGTCGAACGTATTCGACGAAAGATTCGCGTACCATGTTCAATATCCTCAATCGATTCCACTAGTTTAGAAAGTTTTCGTCCTTTGATCATATAATAACGATTGAATTATCTTACAATAATAAAAACAAAAGGAATAAAAAGAAAAGGAGTGAACAAAAAAAAAAAAAAAAAAAAAAAAAAAAAAAGAAAGAAATACGAAGTAAATAATATTCTTTTCCCTTCGTACTTCTTTCTATTATTGTAAAAAAGAAAAAAAAAAACAAAAAAAGAAAAGAGAGAAGAAAGAAAAAAAAAAAGAAAAGAGAAAAGAAAGAAAAGAAATCAAAACTATTCAGATCGTGGGAGAAATCGTGGTACGAATGGTAACAGGAAAATGTAACGATGTCTCTCTTCTCTCGAGAATACTATTTCTTAATGGGAACGCTTTAGATGTCCCCAGACTCTGTTCGCGGTATTTTACTTCTCGCGAAAACTGTCGGCCGATTGTCGTCGGCCGTTACAAACTCACTCCGATGACACTCGACGGTACTCGAACGAAACGCTTCTTCTCGGTTCTTAGTTTTCATCGAGGAGGATCGGGTCCTCGACGATGACGACGAAGAGGAAGACGAAGAGACACGATGGACGATTATGGCAGACTTCTCTTCGACAATTACAGCTCGAGTGGCACCGTAAGAGACAGGTGGTAAGCTTGCGTTCGCAATCTTTAACTTTACGTTCTCTTTCTCTCTCTCTCTCTCTCTCTCTCTCTCTCTCTCTCTTTCATCTTCCTCATTCTCTCCTTTACTTCGCGTCCACGACTCTCGTAAACTTATGACAGGGCACATATTTTCGTATTTATGTCGAAAGATAAGCACCAACGGTTAACCATAAATACCGCGGCACTTCTTCGCTGCATCAAGAGCGAAGCCATTTTGCGTTTTAACCGGCGCTTCTATCTCGGTAGAAGTTCCTTTTTCTCGAGTGGACAAGCGCGAGTGGATAATAACGGCCCTGGAGAATGGTCGGATAGTGCAATTCGTTCATTGATTCCGAACGAAAGTATGAGATTGTGAACTTTCTGAATGTGAAACGAGGATGGATGCTCGACGAAAGTCGACGAAAGTTTCCGTAGGACAGGCTCGATTAAAGAAAAGAGTAAAAGAGGGAGAGGGAGAAGGAGAGAGAGAGAGATAGAGAGAGAGAGAGAGAGAGTCCTTTAAAGGATCGACGATTTGTACGAAGGCCGAGAGACACGTAGCGCGTCGATAAACGTATGGTTGGATGGGCCCGTGGATCGAAGAGAGGAGCCACGGAAACTCGATGCGAGATCTTCGTCGTCAAGGGCCGAGGATAATCGACTTAACGACGAGGCTTAACGACTTCTCGGTAACGGTTTCGCCAAGCTTCGTTCCTTCCATCGTTGTCCTTTTCGTCGTCGTCGTCTTCGTCGTCGTCGTCGTCGTCGTTGTCCTCCTCCTCGTCGTCCTGACATTACGATCCAAAGGGAATTCTAAACTTGGGTCTCTTGTCCACCGCTTCAAGTTGAAGTTGGTACCTATAGGGGCCCACTGAGCGATCGAGACACGGCTCTATAATGCACGCTCGACACCGCCATACGTGTCATGAGGGAATCGATCCGATCCGGTTGTAAGGCGACCTAACCATAAGTCCAGAGTGGATCGAGCTTGCTCGTCAAACGAGAGAGTACTTAGCCTTGCATACAGGAAGCTTCGGAATAAACCGCGATGTAGCTCTCTTTGTCATTGAACCCTTCGCAGTTTTATTGGCCCTCCACTTCTCCGTCTCTCTCTCTCTCTCTCTCTTTCTCTCTCTCTTTCTCTCGCTTTCTCTTTCTTTCTCTTTCTCTCTTGTTTCTTTTAGTTTCTCTGTAGTCTCCTTCGAGGAAGGTGCCAATCTTCAAAATGGACACCTCTAGAACGACGCACTCTGATACTCTTTTATGTTCATTTATTTTTTTTTCTTTTCTTTCCTCTTCTCTTCTCTTCTCTTCTCTTCTCTTCATTTCTTCTCGTATCTTTTTGTTTCTTTTCTTTTTGAATCTTTCTAAATTCGTACACGCGAAAGATGTCTATCTCGTAGCAAGAGTTTCGTAACGATCGGTATGATTTTGCGAAAATAGCTTGAATAAGCTTAAAAAAAAAGAAAAAGAGAAAAAAAAGAAAAAATACGATGATCGGATCGACCGGTATTCTTCTTAGATCCGCTGACGTAGCATTTGAAGGCATTATTCCTGCCTGATTTACGGTACAACAAACCGTACGTTATATAGCTATGCACCTCTATATACATATATATATATATATATGTATATATATCTAACTATGTATATCTTATAACGTTTACCTTAAACGAGCATGTCTTCAACGATGATTCGCGAATCTCATCGAGGTTTGCTTCTTAATATCTAAAGTGTAATTTAATTATAGCGCTTATCGGCCACTTAGAAACTAAAACTCTTACTATCCTAATGGATACCTGCGCATGTAGTATCCGGGTTCGAGATTCTTTTTCTCTATCCCATTTCGTACCTTATAAGTGAGCGAGAATAATTGCTATGGTTTCACGAGCCGTGATTAGCGGTTGTCACGCAAGCTGAAGAAAGAAAGAAATAAAGGAAAAAAAAAAAAAAGTAAAAGAAAAAGAAAAAAATAGAAAGAAAGAAAGATAGAAAGAAAGAAAGAAAGAAACGTTACGGAAGAGAGCGTTCGTCATTGTCTTCCATCTTTCCAAAGGATATAAATACGCATACATAGCTTTTTGATTCCGAGATTAACGACGTCGATAATTCAATTTATCGCGTGTAATCATCGGACTCGTTCTATGGAACTTTTCGGAAGAAACTTGAGATTGGTCAACATAGTACGTTCAACGATTATAATCGGATCGTCGATTGAACACAATTTCAAATCGTCGATCTTTCGCACGTATCCAAGCGTGCTTGGTGATTCAATCAACCGAACGTTAAGTCGCATTTATCAATAATCGTTTTAATTAACGTGTCGCTCGGTTAACATTGTCAAAGATGGAAGATAGCCCGATGTTGGAATCAATTATTTCAAGGTCGTTACTTAAGACAGAATGTACATATATACATTTAGATATATACGACGAACAGGTAAGGCATAAGTTTGATATAAACAACAAATCTTCTGTCGTATCTATTTATTCTTTTATCTTTCTTTTTTTTCCATTTCTTTTTTTTTTTTTTCTTTTTTTTTTATGAGAAAGAATCGTTGTTGCAGTCAGTCCGGATAATATAGAGATATCTTAAAGATGGATCTAATAGTGTATTACTTAAATAAACATATCGTAAAGCTTAAACGTTATTAATATATTTGTTTCACTCTAACCCGAGCAACACCATCGTCCGATAACAACACCATAGTCCAATCTCTATTTTTCTGTGTTTTTTTAGTTTCTTTCATTTTTCAGGATCGTGACAACCTGGCGAACGGCTCGGAGCGTGACTCCCCTTGGAGTTGTGGGGGTGGTGGCGGCAGTGGCCGTAGACCCCTCACCTCCATTATTGAACACCTACGCTCCTCCAAAGGCAGACTTCACAATGGTGAGTCAGATATCGAGTCTCTTTATCATTTCCTTTACCATTCCCGTAGATTATCCCGTAAAATATTATTCTACGTTGACCGGTGTCGTAACGAAAATTTTCAACGAAATAAATTTACATTTTTTTCTTTGTTTTTACTTATGCACATATGTATATATATATATTTTCTTTTTTTTTGTTTTTTCTTCTTCTACATTTATATAAAATTAGAAAAACCTATCGAATAATTTGGAATCGTTCTCCTTCGTTTCCTTTTAATTTTTTATACTCGGTATTCGCTTTGTATACTAGTGCGCCATTAGTAATAACGAGCACGGTCGCTGCCATAAACGCAAGAATAACGATCCAACGCGCTCGGTAGGGGACAATAAATAATCAGGGGAAAATATCGGCGCAACGAGACGCAAACGATTCGTTCTCCCTGTGACTTGAAGTGCTCGGCTTTCGAGACGACTCTCTTTCTCTCTCTCTCTCTCTCTCTCTCTCTCTCTCTCTCTCTTTCTCTCTCTGTTGCTCTTGTGATGTCTTCATTCCAGATAATTAGAGGCACGGACGAACATAAGCGAGACGCACCGCTTCGTCGCTACGCGCTGATTCTCTCGAGTGAAACGAAATTCCTTCTCTTCCCTATCTCCCCCTTTTCTTTATTTCTTTTTCACTCGCACTCATTCTCTGATTCTCTCTCTTTCTCTCTCTCTCTCTCTCTCTCTCTTTTTCTCTCTGTCTATCTTTTTTGAACTCGCAACCTTTTCATCTCGACGAATAAATCGTGTTCCACCAATGCGTCTTAGCATACGAGTGACAAATTTACTCCGATTGCTAAGGCAGATAAACAAAGACGAACGAGAAGGTGTACGAAAAAGTATTAAAAGAAATGAAATGTCACCGGTCGAAGAAGAAACGTACGGAACATCGATCGCGATTAGGAAATAAGTTTTTTCGAATGGATCTCATTAGGTACGCCGAAGGTTCATTATTACGTTATCAACGTCCTCAGGCACGCATAATGGAGACCGAATGTATTTACGAGGGTTATTCTTCCTCTCTCTTTCTCAATCTATTCTCTCTCTCTCTCTCTCTCTCTCCCTTTCGCATCCTATCTATCGTAGCCGTTTGCCGTTCCTGCAAAAGCCAGGATCCAAACGGGGCAGTAACAATAATCCTTATCCAGCGGATAATTGTGCTCACGGAGGATTTATAGAACGAGTTCAGGTACCGATCCTCTATCTAACGATCTGCACCATTCAGCTCGTACGATACAGGACCTCAGGGAATAAGATTCATTCAAGTCAAGTTTAGTTCGTGATCTTTAGTTCAAGATGGATCACGGATCGATGATCGAAATCCATGCGTCTGTCAGAACGGACGTTCGTCTGTATCTCATAGAGGAATAAAGCGTTCGTTATACCAAAAGAAACTAGATATAGATAATGTAAACCATAGCACGTAGCAAAGTTTTGAAAGATGTACGCGGAGTGTGTTCATCAAGGATGGATAAAGTGAAAAATTTTCTAAAATTTGCCATAGATCGGGTTTATTTGGATTCTGAGATAATTGTTCGGTTACGCATCGGTCGATAAGACACGTCATTATGTCTGAATGACATCATACGGCTCTACTTGCCTCCTGGCAATTTTATTCTCTATCTCTTTATCTCTCTCTCTCTCTCTCTCTCTCTCTCTCTCTCTCTCTCTCTTTATTTGCTCGCTTCTTCGTACGATAAAGTGCCTAAGCCACTCTGTTCCTCCTAATAAGGCACTGGCGATGAACCAGTAAGATAGATTCGCGTGTCATTAGCGATGATGTCAATCCGAATTGCCTGACGATCGGTAGTGTATAAGTCTCCTATAAGATACGCCTAGTAGTTTTGCAAGATCGATTTTGTACTAACAAATATACCTAGTATCTTCCCTTTTTATTCCGCTTAATCGGATCGACGAGATTGAAGTTAATTCGGAACGATCGTGAGGAAGATACTTATAAGTCGATCGATCTCAACGAGTCGGATTAAGCGCACCGATCCATAAGATCGACGAATCTCCTCTGGATCTCCTTAACGATCAATGCCGTAGGCGGTGGGGACGACGATGATGGTGGTGTTGGTGGTGATGGTGGTGTCGGTGCGATCTCTTTCGAGGCTATCTCGTTGTACAGCCACGTCGATTCTACTCGATTCCGGTCAGCATCCTGGAAGCGCCGATTCGACACGCGGCATTCGGAGGCCGGTGCACCGCGTGCACTCGCCAGGATGCAGGCGCACGCACAATTTATAATGCAATTAGAGCCTCGGATGGTAGCGCCCGGATTTATGGCAGGTAGGAATCCGCAGCAACGTACGGTGTGGTAGGGGTCGGCAAAAGGTGGAGGAAGAAGAATAAGAGGAAGAGGAAGAAAAAGAGAAGAAAGAAGAAGACGAAGAGAAAAAAGAAAAAGAAGAAAAAGAAGAGGAGGAAGAAGAAGAAGAAGATGAAGAAGAAGAAGAAGGAGAAGAAGGAGAAGGAGAAGGAGAAAAGCAGAGGCCGGGTTATATACCCGAGGAATGAGTTATATGCCTCCCGCGGTAGCCGATGCATTATTTATCGCTCGGCTTTTCATTATTTCTCCTTCTCGTCCATATGGAATATACACGAAAGCTCGCAAACTCGAATACTTATACTCTCTTGAAAGAATACTTCTACGTGAATCCGATAAAACGTGATCAAAATTACTTACGATATTATCGATTTTACCTACTCGTCTAACTCTTTTTTCTTCTTTCTATTTTTTTTTTCTTTTTTTTTCTTTTGGTTTCCAACGATTGGTAAAGAAACGACAAAGAGAGAGAGAGAGAGAGAGAGAGAGAGAGAGAGAGAGAAGAAGAAGAAGAAGAAAAAGAAAAAGATGAAGAAGAAGAAACTCTTCGTCGATGAGACAACGTATCTCTCAATCGTCCGATTTTCTTCTACCGTAAACTACCTATCGTATATTCGTTCTAAGGATCTCAGGTGGGAAGTTCTAGAGAACTTTAAAAGTCCTTGAAAGGGCGCCTCTATCATTAGGCGCAATAACTTACGTCGGTGTTACGATGCTAATGAGGATTCCTCTAGCACGATACTCTTATTTACAGCCTAGTAGTAAGTACGTATGTATGTAAGTAGACGTTTAGGTGGACTACAAAGAAGCTTTCTTGTTTTACTTCAGTGAAACTTTACTTACTCTCAAATAATCAGCCACATTCGGCTTGAGGATCTATCTGATCGTGCCTCGTTCGAACGAACGAACGAACGAACGAACGAAGGAACGAACGAACGATCGAATCGAAACGAAACGAAACGATTGCCTTTTGCATTCGTAATTATGCGCCTTTGTCTTGAGACTTCTTTCTTCTTCTTCTACTTCTTCTTCTTCCTCTTCTTCTTCTTCTTCTTCTTTTTGTCTTTTACTTATCTTTTTTTCCTCTTTTTTTCTTTCTTTCTTTCTTTCTTTCTTTCTTTCTTTCTTTCTTTCTTCCTTTTTTTTTTCATCGATAGTTCTCGCAAGAATGAAGTCGTTAACGAGCTAGCAAGGAAACCGTTCGAACGTACGCGGTACGACTTTATCGGTGAAACCGCATACCAGAAGTCACTCCGGCTGCCTTTTATCTCGGCAACGAAATCGCTTGAACAAGATTAATTGTAGTCGAGTGAAAGCACGACAAGATAATAATTTATTTCGAACGAAATGGTGAAATATTGAAACGTTAAGAGCGTTGCCTCGATAATCGCCGCGAAACGTTTTAAAGATCTTCTCCCGATTTTGATATTCTTCTTTTCTTCTTTCTTTTTTTTTTTTTTTTTTTTTTTTTTTTTTTTTTTTGGTTAAACGCAAACTCGAGAACATAAAAGACGTCCATGACCGAAACGTGCTACAAATACAACGCGGTTAACTATTGGATACCCCCATCGGGAAGGGGAGATATTGTGTGTAAGAAAGATGGATAGATAGAAATAGATAGATAGTTAGATAGATAGATAGATAGAGAGAGAGATAAAAAGAGATAGAGATAAAAAGAGATAGAGAGAGAGAGAGAGAGAGAGAGAGAACGTATACGCAACGAATGCTGCGCCTATACACTGTAGCAGTATCCTTAGAAAGTTCGTGGTCGTGAAGATAATTGCTTCTTAGAACAAAATTACACGCTCTATTCTTCGCGTTCATCCCACTTAGAACAAAGAAGATCGATCGACGAAGACACGATGGAATTAGAAGGTGTGTACGGCCGAGTCATCTGTGAAAAGAACACGTCGAAACGACGATGAACGATGACTTCCATTCCTGCTTCGTTCCTCTAACGAAGGTTAATGCATTCGATTATCGAAGATGTCGTTCTGTCGTCGCACTTTCTAATATCGACGGGAAATCTCTAACGGGTTCCTTTAAAATAATCAAACGAACGGGCGAGCATAAAGAAAAACAAAATTATCATTAAAGGAAGACCGTGAGGAGGATAAGAGGAGAAAAAGAGAAATAAAATACGAAAGAAAGAAAAAGTAAAAAAGAATAAAAAAAAAAAAAAAAAAAAAAAAGAAAGAAAAAAAAAGGGGGAAGAACGCGAGCTATGAAGTGCAAAGGAGGCGAGCGAAGAACCGAACCGTTAATCGCCAACGTAATTACGATTATCGCTCATTGATTGCACTCGCGATCGTGCACCTTCTACACCTTTCTTGGCGCATAGACGAGCGATTTACGGGGCCGCGTTTCGCCTTCGTCGAACCGTTCCCCTTTCGCGTAATTTAACACGATTTAACTGGTGGTATCGTTTTTAACGACGACATAATGACTAGTCTGTTTTTAATCGAAGACTTAGGTCATAAGGTAGAAAAATCACGATTCCTTAAACGTGATGGGAGAGAAACGTGATTTACAAAAAAAAAAAAAAAAAAGAAAAGAAAAGAAAAGAAAACAACAACAACAACAACAACAACAACAATAATAATAATGATAATAATAATAAAAGGGAAATAAATATATTTAAAGAATATTTATATACTTGCTTTAATGGAGAGAATCAGACGTGTTGTGCCCTTTAACTCGACGTATTTAAATCAATGTAAAGCCGGACGACGTTACATAGTCCACCATATTAACCTCTCCTAATGCAATTCTTAATCGAGTGAAAGTTCTCGATGCGAGAGGACGTTGATAGACCATCCTCAGAATGGCAGGTAATGCAAGCGAAATCTTATTCAAGAAGCAGACCGGGATGTAGATTCGCGTACCTTTCGGGGTACCTTTCGCACGTTGAATGCAACGAATAAAGACATTAATAAAGCGTGTTTCGTGACGACGCGGAGAAACGTTGGTGAACGTGAAGAAAGAAAAAAAGAGAAAGAGATAGAGAGGTGAAAGAGGAGGCAGAGGTGGTGGAAGAGAAGGAGAAGGAGAAGGAGAAGGATTCAACGAAAGGGAGAATACAATAAGCTTGGTCGAGGGTAATGGATGCTGGCGTTACTCTCTTAAGCTTTGGACGTTGTAACGGATGGCGTTGCTCCGGATGCTCCTGCTATCTTACTTCTTCTGATTTCTATTCGGATACATGGATCCTATCTGAGGTAGGATCGGTGAGGATTGAATAAAAAGCAAGCAAATGCTGGTGTATGAAAAAAAAGAAAGAAAGAGAGAGAAAGAGAGAGAGAGAGAGAGAGAGAGAGAGAGAGAAGGTCAGTATAGATAACGGAGAATGATATCTTGATACTCAAGAATGATGTGTTTATTTTTTTCTTTTTTCTTTTTTTTTTTTTTTTTTACCTTTTTTTCTCTTATCAAAAGTAGGTATTCCACAAGAGAGATAAGATGTTCGGATTATAAAGACGTGTAAGTGTGTCGATTCCGATTAATCTTTCAAGCTGTATTTTTTTTCTTTTTTTTTTTTCGTCAATATAGAAGAAAAGAAAAGTATCTTTGTTTTCCACCTTAAAACCATCGACGATCGAGAAGATCGTTAGACGATAAATATTTATATGTATCGTATAATATCGCAAGAGATGTCATCGATCGTATATCGATTATTAATATATATATATATATATATGTATAATATTATTTATAGGTTGAAATAATCGATTAAATGAATATAATAATTATATAAATATATTTTCCAAAAACGGGAATAAACCTCGCTAACTTAACTCGCCTCGAGTTTATATCTCGCGTATCCTTCGTAACGTTCAAATCATTAGTCGTTGTCAGCCGCGTCCGGTCACTTCTTCTTCTTTTTCTTCTTTTTCTTCTTCTTCTTCTTCTTCTTTTACTTTGCTGCCAAACGAGAATCAGGAATCTAGGTGCACGACATCAAACACTACTTATGTTTCTCCGTGAGTACTTATGTTCGTAATCATTTCCAACAGGAAAGTGAGTGAAAAAGAAAAAAAAAGGAAAAGAAAAGAAGAAGAAAATGAAAAAAAAACGAGACGAAAGGTTCAAAGGACACAGAAATTTCTCTCCCCTTCTCTCCCTCTGTCTCTCTCTCTCTCTCTCTCTCTCTAGATTTTATACGTCACGTTGATCGCTTCGCAATCGAATACGCCGCGCTTTCATTGAATCTACCTCGTTCACGTGGCTTATTAACTTTGGCATTTATGACCCTTTGAACCCCGTCGATTCTAGTCGGGGAGCACGTTTTATTGCCCGGTTTATTGCGCGGCAACGACGCATTGAATTAAGACTTCACCAAGATTGTCGTCGGTCAGGATACATAATTCATTTCGAAGGATAAAAATAATCATTACTGTACTTGCCGACTTTGTTGCATTTCCCCGTAGTATCTCGAATTGGCTCGATTGGATTACCATCGATAGAATTTCATAAACCAATTGGTAATTATATTTTATTTTTATATATATCGTGAAACATTGAGATCTCAATCTCTCTTTCTCTCTCTCTCTCTCTCTCTTTGTCTTTTTCTTTTTCTTTCTCTTTCTAGCGAAGATAATCTCTGTTCGAACGAGGAGAGTGAAAATAAAGGGAAGTGTAAACAAGTGAGAAGTGGAAAGGAAAGGAGGGTTCTTATCTTTTTTCTTTTTGTATGGCTTTTTGTTTTTTCTTCTATTTTTTATTTTTTTCGTCTTTCTTTTTTACTTTTTTTCTTTCTTTCTTTCTTTCTCTCTTTCTTTTTTCAAGTCAGTGATATTAATAATTCTGACGGTCTAAGAGGAACGAATGGATCTTGCAAAAAGCGTCTACCGATGTAGTCTTCCCTCGAGCTATCAAATTCCGCGTGTATAAAGACGTGGGATACGTCCGACGTCTCATGAATGGGATTATTAATATTTCCCGTCCCTCCGTTTCCATCTCTCCCTCTCTCTATCTCTATCTCTCTATCTCTCTCTCTCTCTCTCTCTCTTTCTCTCTCTCTCTCTCTTTCTTCTCTTCTTCGTCTTTCTTTGCATCGCCTCGAAGCGATCCGCGGCGCTCTACCCTCTCCCGATAATTTATGCGAAATCGTGAAATCAAGTTTTACCGCTCTCCTATACGTCTAATGGAGGACCTTTTTAGAATACTTGCGTCGCATATGGTAAGAGAGCAGAACTTCTTCGCGGATAATTAAGATATCGTGATCGAGCCTTACGGACCGGATTTATTAATACCAATTGGTTTTTCTTCGATTATCTTGATTCACAGGACTGGCTTGGTTCGTCGATTTCTTTTTCTTTTTCTTTTCTTTTTTTTTTTTTTTTTAAATGAAAACGTAAGATCGAAACTGATGTACATACTACACAAATCAATATTAATATTTTTACATTGAAATAAGGAAAGGAAAAAAAGAAAGAAAGAAAGAAAGAAATAGGTATATTTCTATACTATTCTTAAAAAGATATTCTATATATGTATGTTGTGTGTACGTATCTGCGCGTGTGTGTGTGTCTGAGTGTATATATATATATATATATATATAAATATATATATGTCGTGCCAGGGCACTCAATGGAATCGATATTTTCACGTGTTCCTTCGAAATGCGACAGGAGTGTATCATTACCTTAATGCATCGTTCGCGAAAGGAGGAGCGAGCGAATCGAAATCGTCTCTCGATCGGTCGGCGTCGTAACGGAGTAGGTTACTAATGGTGGGCTTGGTGGCTCGGTGAGTCGGTAGATTGGGTTGGGCTTCTTACGGGTCCACCGAGGTCAGATGTGTACGGGAAGGATATGCTCGCCCAAGGCACCGATGACATCGACCGAACGAATAGCCAGCCTTCGCTTCGCAGTCGAGAAGCGTGTACTCTTCGAGAAAGGAAAGATCGCCGCAAAAGACGTACATATGTATGTATGTACGTATGTATGTACGTATATATGTATATATGTATAAATACTTACATAGTTCTGTATCTATATATGTACGTACACACAACAATAATACCGAATCGATTTTTTTACGTTCGACATAAATTTTATCTCGAATCATTTTTTTTTTCCTCTCTTTTAATCGTACCTCTCAAAGATTTCAATTTCTTTATATTATTCTTTATATATAGGTTATCAAATAATTACAATCTGATTCGTTGCACGCAAGTTGACCTTTGATATATTATTATTATTATTATTATTATTCTTTTTTTTTTCTTTTTTTTTGTTTTTTTAATAACATATATATTATATTACTTAATAATTCATCTGATGTCCAATTTTTATATGAAATTATTCGAAATTCGATTTGATTTATCTTTTCATTTGTTAATAAATACATCTATTAACGTTTACGTTTCTTTTTTGCTTCTTTTTTTTTCTTTTTTCTTTTTTTTTTTTTTTTCTTTCTTTTTTATTTCGAAACGATTATCTCGCGTGAAGTTCTCATTCCTCGAAAGGACTCCGATCGTGCGTGTCGCGATATATAGAAGAAGAAGAAGAAGAAGAAGAAGAAGAAGAAGAAGAAGAGGAAAAGGAAGAATAAGAAGAAGTAGAAGAAGAAGAAGAAGAAGAAGAAGAAAAGAAGATAGAAAGAGGTTTTCGTGCAGAAGCAAGCCAGCATCTGTCTCCGGTCTCCGTTGGTAGAGTAGAGGAGAGAAGGGCTAGAGATAGGTAAAGGTAGAGAATAAAAAGAAGCAGTAGAAGGAAATCAGAAGGGAGAAGAAAGAGAGAAGCTAGGTAGTGGAGATGCTGAGGAGAAGGAAGAGGAAGAGGAGGAGGAGGAGGATGAGAAGGAGTAAAAAGAGAAAGAGAAGGAGGAGGAAGAAGAAGAAGAAGAAGAAGAAGAAGAAGAGGAAGAAGAAGGAGGCATGGGTCATGCAACAACAGGAAGGTTAGTTGCTCGAGGCGGCGACAAGCGAGCGAACACCATCTCAAAACGTGCCTTTTACATACGTAACCGGGCCTTCATAATAATTTCACTCGGCCACTCGGACTGAGGGCAGGATCGACATGTAACGCGTGTTTCCTGGAAACATATCCTTTTCGTCGAGCGAAAACGATCCCTTCTCTCTACCGTCATTAACCGATGAGAGAAAAAAATAAAAATAAAGATAAAAATTAAAAAAAAAAAAAAAAAAAAAAAAAAAAAAAAAAGGAAAAAAAAGAAAAGAAATAATAAAAAAATAAAAAAAAAGGTAGAACACAATTTCAATGGTTCGTTGGTAATGATTTTCGTTCATTTTGTTCTTTTTCTTGTTTCTTTTTTTTTTTTTTTTTTTTTTTTTTTTTTTTTTTTTCATTACTTTTCCATTCATCCTATATTTTCAACTCCATTATAGCTACTTACTGTGATAAGTAGCTATAATGGAAATGAGTGGGGTAAAGGATGGCAAGTGGTAATAGTATTCATATAATATCAACTATATTCAAGGATAAAAATCCTATAACAGATTTGTATTTAATTAATATCGATATCTATATTATCTAGCCAGGATAATTATAGAAGAATGATTCCATAGATCATCATATTGTATAATGGTATATTATATTATTTTATTGTTATTAGATCAATCTAATTTTTGTTAAATTGTTCTATTTACTTTAGTCTGACATTCTCTAATATAAATTGATTTCAAATAAACGAATATAATATATACGATTGGCATTATAAATTGGAGTCGATTGTTCGAAGTATGTAAGCCGCGATATAAGGAGTGAAAGAAGAAGTAAGAAGAATTTAAAGATAGTCATATCATATTCGGTAAAGCGAGATGAGTGAAGGATGGGGATGGGTGTGGGGGGGGGGGGAAGAAAAGGACATAGGGATCGCTATCAACAACATCGTCTTTACAGCTATTATTCCAGGGGTGGGGGGATCTTCTCAAATGCTCCTCGAAATTTATTTCAAACGAGCTATCTCATAAACATTACAATCCCCACCCTAATCCCATAGGTGTACAATAGTTGGATATTGTAATGATCAACGTTACAAGTTTAGGGAAAAGATTATTAGAGTGAAATTTAATCTGTTAGATCTGGTTTTCTGTTAATAGTAGAGGCGTTGTCGCCGTTTTCTCTGCTTAATTGGGACCAATTTAATAGTCCTCGTACCATAGAAAATCGACGTTGGCTAATATTTAATTCAATTAACGATCACCATGTCACTATCTTTAATTGCTATCGACAATGAATTATTACATTAATTTAATGAGATATCGCTTAGCATTATCGATAATTATTTATCTCATCAGAAATAATTAATTATAGTGTTATAACCTCTTTTATATATATATATATATATATATATATATATATATATATATATATATAAATATATATATGTATCTATTGCATACGGTATAAGGTCAGGAACAGTCTGGATATCCGGTCATTTACGAGAGCTCGTCACGCGAACGAATTTAATAATCACGATGGCCGGTAGAAAATTTTAAAAGAGTCACTCCCGAGTAGTAGTAGTAGTAGTAATAGTAGTAGTAGTAGTAGTAGTAGTAGTAGTAGTAGTAGTAGTAGTAGTAGTAGTAGTCTGCCGTGCAGATGACGTAGAAGAGGAAAAAAAGAGTATTCCTCTTTCTCTCGAGAAGAATATTACGAGAAACGCTCTTATAATCTGTCGTGTTCTCTCTCTCTCTCTCTCTCTCTCTCTTTCTTTCTTTCTCTCGGGGCTCAAGACATGCACGAATAAACACGTATACACACGAACATAGAGATAACTTACAAAGCGGTACAGGATCTTCATTCGCTTCCGGTATAATAGTTTCTGGTGGAAGAAGACACGTATATAGAAGCAGAGCGTTCATGCTCCGCGAGGCAGCTACTCCTCTCGTCTTTTTCAGATGTCCACTGAAAGCTGGTGCGTTGCTTAGGCACTTAGGGTTTTTGCCGGTCGATCGAGCGACACGGTCCACGTGCCACGTGTTCGTGGTAATGTCAGAATTGCTCTTTACCAAACGAGTGGCGCAGCCACCGCACGTTTAACTACCATTACGTATCATCAGAAAAAGCTCTTGGCTGTTTAAAACACTCCAACGATATTTTCTCTTTTCAATCTTCTATCTTAATGCGATTTAGATTAAATCTATCTTGCGTGTATGTACACATATGCATATATTCATATATATATATATATATGTGTGTGTGTGTATACATATAAATATATGTAACTACATAAAAGTGTCACGATATATCGCATTATAATTATTCTAGTTAATTCATCGATCGTATATGTTAGTACACAGTAACATATAATTACTGCTATTTAACATTTATCTGATTATTCAAACTTACAAATTTTATTACTTTAGATTAAAGTTTTATTCGATATTATTCTTCCGAGGAACGATAATTTAAATGGCTGAATTATAAATATATTTATTCTTTTTAGAGACTCATTTAGAATGTTATTTGATAGGAAAAAAACAGTAAGAGAGAGAGAGAGAGAGAGAGAAAGAGATAAATAGATAGATAAATCGATAGACAGATAGACAGATAGATAGATAGATAGATAGATAGATAATTATTCTTTCTATCGAAAAATATTAATCGAACAAAAACATTTTTCGTTTTTATCCTTCATTTACATCAATTATTGCTTTTAATAAGGCAACTTTCTCTTAATAAAAGGAACAAAGAAACTACAAATAATCAATTTGATACTTTTAACTACCTTTGTAAGTATGATTACATTCGATAATATATATTCCTATTACCAAATGGCTGTACGGTTTTCAATGTTAAAAGTTATTATCTATCTTACGTAATACGCTCAGTCTTTATAATAATTACATCGTCCATTCGAGAAAAGGCATATTATTTCTTGTATCTCTTATATCTCTATATTATACATATATATATATATATATATATATATAGAAATGTTACATATATATAGAAATAAATGTTCCTTTCCAAAACGAATAAGTTTCTTTATTAATGGCAATAACTACGTATATACGTAAGTAAAGTAAGTACTTAAAGTAAGGTGTTGTATTTTTGGTATGTAATTGTTCGTATCCAATAAGAAGATCAGTGGTGTTGTGTAGTTCGTTTTCGTATTGTTTTGCTAATTCGATGACGTTCGATCGTTTCATCCTCGTCACACTTTTGTTTTTAAATGTCTATAATAACGGCATTACTTTCAAAGCGTTACTACGTCGCTAAGAATAACAAAAAAACTGACGAATAATGACAATCAAAGGAAAATACGTACTGTTTTCAAAAGTTTAATTCATTATTATTAAATTTTTATCCTAAAAATGAAATGATATTTCTCCTGAACGAATAAATGATTAATATAAGTCATATTTCATGAAAAAACGATATAATTAACTTAATACATACATATGTTCCGTATTGTTCTAACTTTGCTCAAAGATTTAATAACTGCAAGTCATTAATTATGTGCATCTTTATCGCAATTTTATTTGTGATTCTTATAGCATATGTCAAAAAAAAAAAAAAAAAAAAAAAAAAAAAAAAAAAAAAAAAAAAAAGGAAAAAAGAACAGTATAATAGAGGAAAAGACAGTGCGAATTGTGTTGTATTATTTATAAATATTTATAAAAAATCAAATTTTTAAGAACCTAATAGGACTATGTTCATTAAACCTTCTGGAAATATCTAATATATAAGACAAATTAATCGCTTTCCTCGCTTTGACGTAAAACTAATGATTATCAATTTTTGACCCATTAAAAATTTATTATCGAGCAATAGATCGAAAAATACTGGTTTTAAACTGCTAAACATTTTCTGACTTATACTTATTGCGTACAGTAACACAATCGCACAGTTTAACCATTAAATTTTCATGCTTCGTCAAGTAAATATATTACTCGAACTGAAAATTTCGTCGAAATAATATAAATTGTCAATTTTAAAAAAAGAAACAAGAAATAGATTATTTCGAAAATGAATATGACGTATATTTTTCTAAATCCATTGGACAAAGAGATATATATTATTAATTTTCACGTTAAAAATTTAACATTGCATTTCAAATCTTAAAATTGATTTTCTGTAATACTAAAGATTCTGATTTATACTCTTTTTCTTTGTTCACCTTATATATAACATGAAACTTCTATAACTTTATTATCTGTGATAACTTATCGTTTTATATTATTTAATTATTATTATACTTTACAACAAATATATTTAAGTAATGAGTACATTTATATTGTTATACTATACTAAATATAATCTATACTTAATAAATTATTAATTTTCAAGATATAAAATAACTATGATACCTTCGTGACGATAAAAATAAAATAGATATACGAGTGTGCAACTTCAATATTACATGACGTTACAGAAAGAAAGAGAAAGAGAAAGAGTTAACAGTTGTTTGATAGTATCAGCATGATTTTGAGTACGTAATGACATTAAAAACTATAAAATGTTTTTTCTTAACTATAAGAAAACAAACTTTTTTAAACGATACAGAATAGATGATAGTTACCTTTTAAGTTTCAATACATCTACGTATCTAGAAAAAAATATATTTTTACATGTTTTTTAATTTTAAACGAAAACGTTAGCCTTATCTACTTTTTGATTGTTTATTTCCTTGTGTATTCGTTTCTTTTTTTCTTTTTCTCTTTTTTCTTTCATTTTCTTTTTTCCTATCGTTTTAATAAAAATCTTCTCATAGTCACCGTCCTTCGACAAGAACGCTAACGAAACAAGTCGACTTTTCATCGAAACAATGATTTATTACCGGTTGGTCGTTCGCCTGTAGACGATAATTACGATTAAAGAGATACACCGACGTGTACGCGAGAGTAGAGGTTGTTAATTCACACCAGCAAAGGAGATCATCATTTGAACGTGTAGACTGTAAAAGAATGACTTTCGGTGAATCCAGTTCGCCTCTTGTCACCAACGATGATCGATCAGCCTGGAGGATCTCTACTCCGTTCGCTACATAGCAGACCTAATTTCTTTCTATCTCGAAGAAGAAGAAAAAGAAAGAGAATGAGAACGATGCACGATGTCTCGTCAGTACTCGAGCGAAATGACCGTAAACGAACGAACGAATGAACGAACGAGCGAACGACGACGAGCCGTCGCTCAGTTTTTTACTGCAAGTTTTGAGAAGAGAAGAAAGGTGGAAGAGAACGATGAAAAGAAAGAAAAGAAGAAAAACCTTGGGTAGAAGCCTCGAAGAACAACGAGCAGTTTCAAATAAGAAAATAAAAAATATAAAGTATAAAAAATAAAAAATAAAAAAAATGAAAAAAAAATAAAAAACAAAGTAGGAGTCTCGTTAGGTTAAGGCTATTACAAAAGATAAAGAGAACAAATAATAATGGGTTCCTTTGTGAATTATTTTACAAGATGCAATAGATTCATCGTAAAATTCTCCTTCCTAAAAGAAACTATTTCGAAGATAATTCAATTGATATCTCGAAAGGTTAAGACAGTTCATCATTTTTCACTCGAACCGTGTGTAATTTCAGCGATAAGTATGATAGACAAAATATGAACTACAATACTCTCACAATGTCGTGCATTATCATATCAGTTTATAAGCTTGAATTACTTACACCACTCTTGCATATAACATAATGATTAGATTAGTTTTGGTTAGAATAGATAGTGCTAGTAGGCTGTGAAATCATGCTTTTTATTATCTCACATTTATATCCTTCTTTAATGGTAGGTATATCTATCGTAGTAATTCGTGATAAATACGATGCAACACAGGTACGCATTTATTTTACTATAATAAATATATATAGGATAATAAATATAATTGATATGAAAATCAGTGAATACTTATATATAAAATATTATAATATTTTATATAATATAAGTATAAATGTATTTCTTGTTCTACTTCTTCTTCTTCTTCTTCTTCTTCTTCTTCTTTTTCTTTTTGTCATTATTCTTATTATTATATTATTTATTATATTATATATTGTTGTTATATATCATTATTATAGTAATAATAATAATACAATATAAAGAGAACTATTTCTACAAGAAAAAGCATGAAAGAATATAGTACTGAGTTTTACTTCATAGATAATGTGAAAACAAACTAATGTTTTAATTTCTATTAAAATAATATATAATGTATAAGTATATATTCGCCAATTATTATTTTATAATTATTATTTTATAAATAATCGACAAAATTTTAATTTTAATCATAAATGTACATACTTAATATTAGCCCATAGAATTCTACAATATCCAATCTTGAAAGTGGAAGTATTATTAGCAATGTAAAGTGTTAGTAGTTTAATGTTCAATCAGAATTAGATTAAAGAAATTTTGAAAGTACATTAAAATATGTAGCCATTCACCCGGTAGTACTTGCATCAGATCCAGATTAGGACGGTAGATAGCAAGTAATACCGATTTACGTCTCACCACGTGGAGGTTGGTGCATCTGGAGACTCATAAGCTAATAATGACTCTACTATAAAATCCGCGTTCCCGTTTTAATCTAATCAAATTTTCAAGCAAATAAGACGAAGTCATAGACCTTTAATCGCGTCTACGAATACCTACGTGAGTGTTTGTATAACGATGACTATAACTCTAAAATCCACGTTCCTCAGGTGATATGAGATAAACGAAAATTCTGGCTCTCAACTATTTGGAGGAAGTTCAATCTCCGTTTACGAATAATAGGATCATCGCAACATTAGAGTACGAAAATCGAGTTCGATTTTTCTCTACTGAAAGAAGAAGACCCGTTCAAGGCCCTATTCCAAGGACCCACATCTAAGAGTCCCACCCCAAGGTTCTTTACTCGATGATCCTTCATTCGATGATCTAGCCTGAAAAGATGAGGGAAAAGAGAAGATAGAAAAAAATATTGAGAGAAAAGATTTAGTAGGAAAGAGAAGAATGTTAGAGCAAAGCAAAAGAGGTCGAGAAAGAAAAAGAAAATTTATAGGGAAGAAGATTTGTCCAGTGATGATTTTAGTCTGGAATAGAAAAATATTGAAAATGCACAGAACATTCGTGCACATGAAAACGATAGAATTCAGTATGAGAAGTGGACATATTGAATATCGCTTCACTCAAATAAAACCAGAGTACCAAAATCGAGCTCGATTTTTCTTTACTGAAAGAAGGAGACCCGCCCAAGGCCCCTCCCAAGGGCCTACATTTAAGGACTCCTCCTAAGAGTCCCACCACATGGTTCTTCCCTCGGTGGTCTTTCTCTCGATGATGTAGTCTGAAAAGAAGAGGAGAATGAGGAGACAGAAAAGAATAGCGAGAGAAGAAATTTAGTAGGGAACAGAAGAAGGTTAGTTAGAAAAAGACGAAAGAAAGAGATGAAAGAGGAAGAAAATTGGTAGAGAAGGTTAGTAGACAAAGAGAAGAAAATGAAGAGAAGAAGAGAATAAAAAAAATTAAATAAAATAAAACCGGAACGCTCATGTGTGCGAGAAGGATGGAACTCAAAAGGAGAGGTGGACATTTCAAACATCGTTCCACGAAGCAAAATCAGAGTAAAAATTGAATAAAGTTGAGTTCGATATATCCTACTGAAAGAATGAGATCCGCCTAAGATCCCCATTTATGGGTATCATCCAACACTTATAAATAATAATTAATAAAAGTAGATAAAATTAAATAGGAAAAATGACGAGCTTAAGTGGGATAGAAAAATGTTCTGTGCGTTTCTTTAAGAAATTATTTAAAAAATTCTATTATAGTATATCCAATCATCCATTTTTATCTATTAAAGTATGATTAGCAAGGTAAAAATGTAAGGATTTTTGATGTTTAGTTGGAATCATAAGATTTTGATATATCGCAAGTATCACACTTATTCAGGTCTCACCACTTGGAGGTTGTTGTATCTGAAGACTCATTTATGGCCTTTTTTAGAAAAAGCTAAATTGATGTGTATTCAACGATCCATTTTAAATCGATAGTATATGTATTAATCGATAATATATGATATACAATGTATATGATCTTTATAATGTATATATATATTACTTATGAAAGATAAAAGTATGAATTTAGTTTAACTTTAAAAAATAGAAAAAGTGAAATATGTATGAAATTCGAATTTAATAATAAAAATGCAAAATATCAAATAATCTTAATCGTTTAAGCGAGCAAAGTGGGATCTCGACACACTTCCTTGTGTGGTCGTTTCAGCTTCCTGTGCACATTGGTTCAATGCACTTTCAGTGGTCTCCACAATTGTCATATGTTATATATTTCGTAGCTATGATTTTAATATAGAATTCGATATTATTAAAATAATATTATAAATTTAATTGAACTTTAGAAAAGAGAAAAAGTGCAATATTTATCGCTCGACTTTAACGTAAAATTTGATTTTATTAAAATAAAATTATTAATTTAATTGAACTTTAGGAAAGAAAATAATGTAAAATTTATGTCTCGATTTTAATAATAAAAATTCATAAAATATGAAATAATTCTATTTGCGTGTACGCGTGGAAATGTGGAACCGGAGATGGAATATTACATCGTCTAAGTTTTTCAAATCTACACTCTTACACCCATCATCATAAAAGTATTGTAAATGACAATGTGGTAAAATTAAACCATGAGTAAGAGTCTTTCTGGAAAGTTTCTAGTGAATTTTCGAAAATAACTTAATAGCTTATAGTTGCCCTCTTGAGTCACAATTTATGGGGCCCTTTATAGCATATAGCCTCTTCTTTGTTTCGTGCCCTAACTTAATCGATTATCGCTCAAAATGTGTAACAATAGAATTTCATTCCAAATTCTAAGATATGGAATGAAATCCTAACACAATTCTAACATATCTTCAGAGTATAAATTTAAATCTTTTTGAATAGAAACTGATCATTATTTTTTCAAGAAATAACTTTCCGCAAAGAGAAATTAGAATTAGTATTATTAATTGCTAAAAATCCTAAGCTAAAAATTAATCAACTTATTATCTAGTCCTATGGATTATGACTCTACAAATTTCTTTGTTTTTTTAGCAATAATGATTCTATTTGTCTTTTCTCTTTCAAAAGCAATGACTCCATTGAGATTTTTCTTTTATCAATTCAAATTGATTAAATATTTAATTAATAGTTATTTAAAAATATAAAGCAAACTCTTGGATGTTTTTTTCTACGAGCTAGTATTTTAATTATTAATTGAAAATCATGCACAATTTCGCTTGTAATCCAGAGACTATCAATTGCGAATATTTTCATCTTCATTATTTATTAAAACTCTTTAATACCGATTATTTATTATTTTAGCGAAGAAAAAAAAATATTTAAAAATCCATTGAAATGCGTGTTTCGAGCAATAGTGCAATAATTTCAATTAATGTATTATTGTTTAAATATTAGTTTATTATACTTCATGAAGAAGATTACATATCGTTTTAATTATTATAAATTAATCGGAATCAAATTGAAAATAATTAAAAACGCATATGGAACAAGAAGATCTTATTCAGATCTAATAAATAAAAATAAGAAACGAGTAAATCTTCGAAGAAATTTACTCGTGATCACTCGATGCTCTTTTTATTAATTAATTGCAATTAATCATTCGTACCGATTTGGACTTTTCGTTCTCGATCAGATAATTGAATGATCGAAGGGACTTAAAAATTTACTTACTATTTAAAAAATTCTGCAATGGTTCCTAAACACTTGTCCGCGATTTAGATCGAAATTGAGGATAAATGATACGTAATTGGTTGAAAATAAGAAAAGTAGACATCGAAGTTGGATGAGATCCTCTTCAGTGATGTACAGATTCTAATTCATGATAGTTATTTATTAACTGACGCTCACTGAATTTACTTCGCGAAAATCTATTGTTTTTTTTTTTTTTTTTTATAAATATACTCTGTGCGACTATTAAAAGAGCAAAACACTTTACGAACAAACAGTGACTTTAACGACGGCATTGCACGCAGTCGATAAAACAACACTAGCTGTTTAAATCGCGAAACGCGAATGAACAAACACTGTTTCCACTTCGCAATATTTTTATTTTAACGATAGAAATACACTCGATTACATCATTGCTTTGCGCGCAATTGCAATGATATTCTAAAGCAGAAAAATAAAAACAAAAGTATTAATATCACTGTTATGACAAGTAACTGTATAAATTATTAAAGAAATATGTAATATGAAAATATAGTTGATACTCGAAGCCAAAGACATCCTGAGAGAGCTTTGATGTTTATTCGTCGGAGTACAAAATAAAACTGATCTGAATAATCTTGAAGGTTAGTCAAAGATTTGTTTTTGTTGACATTGCACGTAATCAACGATCGTCAGTTCAAAATTTAAATCAAAGAGATAATGGATTAAAATTATCTTATGTTAAACACGTGTTTCGAGTCGTATAACGTATAACCGAATTTACTATTGTTTAAATATTAGTTTGTTTAACTTCGCGTACTTTTACATTGTTTAAATAAATGTAAAATTATTAAAGATATTCATTTTTTAGTTGTCACGTTTAAAAAGGGAGAGCTTACGATGTTTATTCGACGGAATGCAAAAGAAAATTGTTTTGATAATTAATTAAAGTTTATTTTTGTTTAAGTAAACAAATTAATATCCGCGCACATTCAAATTTTAACTCTATTCTGATCATTAAATTTAATTCTATTTTATATTAAATACGTGTTTCGAGCAATGGTATATTTAAATTAATGTGTTATTGTTTAAATATTATTACATTTAGTAAGATATTAAATTGAAATTATTTTATATTTAACGCGTGTTACGAGTTCTTCAACATTAAACCGAATATACGATTGCTAAAATATTAGTTTATAATACTTTGTGCAAATTAAACATTGTTTAAATAATTATGAAAATTATTCCTAAGACTCATTATTTTCTTATTTTTGCCATAAATTCATTCAATCGAAAGTTTATTAAAATTACTTAATAAGTTACCATGGCCTCTTCGTATGAGTATAGCGAAACGCCTTTCCTAGCGTTTGAAATTGATTAGAAAATCTAAGCATTGGTTTACGTATGCCAAACAAGGAAGTAATTGGCTATTTCATGGAAACAAACCATACACTACTCTAGCATTTTTATAAAAATCATTAATGAGGGTAGGTGATTTTTTTCTTTCGTCACGAAGTTTACAGGGTCGTTACTACACGAAATATTTTTCTTTTTTTTCTTTTATTTTATTTTATTTTTTTTTTTTTTTTTCACGAAAAATATCGAAAACATTATGATGAACAATGTCTGATTCTAAAGATGAAGATTTGAGCGAGGACATGGCTTTCTCGAATTTTTTTTATAAAGCTTTATTCCTATGCACGAACTATTATCGAAAGAACATTATTTTTCGAGACGATTTGTTTATCAAAGAAAACAAATCTTCTTCAATATTTCGAAAAAGCCACGTCCTTGCTCGAAACTTCATCCTCAAAATGAAATCTTGTTCATCAAAATCGTTCAAGAATTATACCTGTATCGATTGTTGACGTAAACAATTATAAAATCGGAGGGTGACGAGTAGCCATAAAAAAAATCTTGTTTAAATATAAAACTTGTTTAAACGTAGATGAAAAGATGAAATCCATTCTTTTTATATCGTTTTTTCATTCTCTTGTTTTTTTTTTTTTTTTTCTTTTTTTTTTTTTTATTTAGAAATTGTAGGCGTGTATATCGTTGAAGGTACGATGTCAGATGATATCAGGTGAGATACTTACCTGGAATAACTTAATGCTGGCTGACGTAAATATTATTGAGTAAGAATCACGAAAATGACGTTTTAATACGTTCTAAATGAGTCAGATCGAGCAAAAATATCTTTCTTCTCGGTAAGCCGTATTACCGGTTCTTTTTTTTCTTTTTTAACATTCAAAGAAGGTAACAAGAACGAGAGAAAGAGAGAGAGAGAGAGAGTAAGAGCGAGAGCGAGAGAGAGAGAGAGAGAGAGAGAGAGAGAACGATTTTTATTTTACTCGAGAGATCGGTGTACCAAGTGAAGAGAAAATTATCTTCAATGGTATTCTAATCTATATCTATTATCTCTGTTCGAGTCAAAATCAAGTCGAAATATCTACGTGGACGAAGATAACGCATGCAAAGTCGTTAATCAGCGATAATTACCCGATGATGAATACATACATACATACATAGATACATAAGGTCGTAACGCTTATGCGATAATCTAGCCTTCGGCTATATATTGAAGAAGAAAATGTCGGGGGTGGCCTTGGAGAGCTAGTTCTCGATATACAGATGCAATAGTCATATTAGTCTCCAATGGAATTAATTTTGAATAACTCGTTCAAATGGATTCGTTCGTACTTCTATAATAAACTGTTAAATCTATTACCATGTTACACACTATAAATCTTATTACGTTCTCTCTAACTAACATAACATGGATAAATAAGATAATAATCATTTTTATTTCCTCGTTAAACTACAAGATTGACAACGGATAAATATAAGTATGTATATCTAACGAATATTCTATTATACGCGTTAACGATACTCTATTATTATATTAACAACAGATAAATATATCTAATGAAAGGAAGAAAAAATTTTTCCTCGAGAGAGAGAGAGAGAGAGAGAGAGAGAGAGAGAGAGAGAGAGAGAGATTTGAAATTTCTATAAAAGATTTCGTTCGATTTAAATTAAATACGAACGATTATTTCGATACTCGAAATGAAAGAAGAAAAAGAAGAAAAAGAAGAAGAAGAAGAAGAAGAAGAGGAAGAACGTGGTATCTCGTAATTGTTCACTTCCGTGCATACACTCGGAAATAATCGCTTTCTCTCTAAGGACATCTGGACATAATCAATGCGTTTACTCGTTCGTTGGATAAGAAAAGGAATAGTGGAAAAGAGTGAGATAAACGTAGGGAGTGTACTATACTCGGACGAAGAAGTCGCCGGGGACACTCCTCTATTTCAAGTTCGGGATCGTTTGAATTACGATGCTCTCTCTCTCTCTCTCTTTCTCTCTTTCTCTCTGTGTGTGTGTGTGTGTATATATTTCTCTTGCTGCGTGCTACGGAGTCTTTTCTGTGAGTGGCGTGGCGTGCGAACGGCGACCCTCCTATAAATCTTCATTTAGCGGCCGTGCGCTCTCCGAGGGAGTCGTCGTCGTCGTCGTCGTCGTCGTCGTCGTCGTCGTCGCGACCGAGTCAGATCTTAGAAGAGCTTTCGAAGCTTTGGAATTTCATGGAGACCACGTACTTACTTACTTACTTATTTACTTATTTTCTTACTTACGTACTTACTTACTATCGGTTAATAAATTAGAATAAACAAGACGATGGAAAGAATGATAATTTTCGTATTGAATTTTATCGATAGATCAAATCAAGCTATCAAATAAAATAGAGTTTACGAAACTCTGGAATATTATATTATGTACTTATTTACTAAGCTATAATTTGTAAAAAAGAAGTAAATGAGTACTCACTCACTCACTCACTTACTTACTTACTTACTTATACTTACCATCTATCCGTAATTTAAAGTAAAAAAAAAAAACGACGGAGAATACTTTTCGTTTCGAATTATATCATAGATCAAATCGGGCTATTAAATGAAATAGGCCTTTCGAAGTTGTGGAATTTCAGGGCTACGTACTTACTTACTAAGCTACAACCTATATTATTATTCTAAACAGTCAGTAAATAAGTACTCACTCACTCACTTACTTACTTACTTACTTACTTACTTATTTGCTACCTATCAATAAAGTACAGTAAAGAAAAAGACGGAAAGAACACTTTTCGTGTTGAATTTCATCGATTAGATCGAATCTCATTTAATCGAAATATACTCTTTCAATATCGTATAGATTATATAATATTAAAACGATTAATTATAGTAAAACGAAATAGTTCTCATCGAGAACAAGTATGAATACGAATTTGATGATTTTTACCAAATTAAAATTCGGTTAACCGCAGAATATTAGTAAATCGAAAAATGAAATTATCGTTTTATTGCGAGCTTCCCCGAAATGTCGTGCATCGATAAGTTTTCGTCAACCGCAGACAGGATGCATGAAAGAATTCACTTACTTACCTCGCCTTTCTCCTCGACCACCTTGTGTATCCTTCTTTCACATCTCCTTCCCTTCCCTCCCCTCCTCTCTCTCTGTTTCTCTCTCTCTCTCTCTCTCTCTCTCTCTCTCTCTCTGTCTCGTCTCTTTCGTAGTTCAAACGTATCTTCGATTTTCTTTTGCTCAACTTTTTTATCCCAGACGGAAATCAATTTCGTTCTCTCTTCCTACTAATCTTCGCGTTTCTATTTTCTCTTTGATCCTTTATTCTTAAACGAACGAACCTTGCTCTCGATGAGAAGAAACGAGATAGAAATAGATACATAGATGGAAAGAGAAAGAGAGACAGAGAGAGAGAGAGAGAGAGAGAGAGAAAGAAAGAGAAAGAGAAAGAAAGAGAGACAGAAGCTACAGGTAATACCTACTATAGTCGTTTCTCCATCTCCTTCTATCCTTTTCGATGAAGCTTCGGTCAAGTTACCGGTGCATCACCGGCAGCTAACCTCTCCTCTGCGGATTAATTCGAGATCCCGGTTATATGCTCGTACAGGCGGCGGGTGTGGTTGTGCGAATCGCCGTGAGTACGCAGTCTTCGGGGTCACCCTATCGGGACCTCTATCGTCCAAATATTTACGATCACCATCCGCACTCGACTTTATGACCGCCGACTTTCATTCGCGACACGCCGTAAACAGTCCCATGGCTTTTTCCACGTACACACACACACACACACACACACACAGAAAGAGAGAGAGAGAGAGAGAGAGAGAGAGAGAGAGAGAGAGAGAGAGAGATGCGCGCACGCTGGCACAGGAGTACACACTTTCGTTTCGTTTCACTCTTTCTCTTTTTTTTTCTTTCTTTCCTTTTTTTTTTTCTTTTTCCTTAAAATTTCGTTCTTATTTTTTATGATTATTATGATTATTATTGGAACGTTACGATATTAGAATATCGTATTTATTTAATAAAAACGTTTGACTTTACAAAAAAATTTGTCGTCCGATCATCTTTTTTAATGTTCTTAATATTATTCCTTGAGAAACAATTCACGGGAAATCGTGATACGTTACGTGATCCTCCGGATGACGTAATATTTGGAAATATTCAATTATATACATACATAAATATTATAGCTTATCGAGAGAATATATATATATATGTATATGTATATATATAATAACGTTCTATGTTCGTTCATTATTTTTGTCGATCGTTTATGTTTCGTAACGCGACGATATAAAGTCATTTGAAGAAAAAGGTAGAAAAATAAATATTTGAAATAACGTGACGAGAAACGTTTAACGAGGAATCGACTTGAAACAACGACATACAATGTATGTATGTATATGTGTATATATATATATATATATACTTTACGTATAGCTCAAATCACGTCGGACTCTTTTATCCGAAATATTTTGTTCTTATCTTTTTGAAGGTAATACTCTTTGGAAGATTATGCGCCGTAACGCGGGGATGCGCGAATATGCTCGTAATAAAAAGTAAGGTTTATCGTACGACTTTATTCGATCGTGGATCGTCTCTTCTACCATCGTTCCCTCTTACTACGATCATTTTTCATTCTTTAACGAGCACTTAAATACCTTCGAACAGTGTAGAGATACAAACGTACGATATGGATAAAATGACAAAACACCGATCGAACGTCGATCATCGCATACTCGGAATCTTGGAAAGCGGATAAATAATTCTTCATGAATAAAATATCCCGCTCGTTAGAACTCGATGAGGTCTGTTAAGAGAGAAAGAACCTCTCACAATCGTTCGACGGATGATGATATAGAGAGAGAGAGAGAGAGAGAGAGAGAGAGAGAGAGAGAGAGAGAGAGAGAGAGAGAGAGAGAGAGAGAAAGAGAGAGAGGAGAAGAGAGAGAAACATCGCTAGTGTTTGGTCCCCTTTGGTCTTTCTATTTTTCTCGCGATCGTACGATCGATCGAACGCTTATCGAAAGGCACACAGTTGTAAGAGTATAAACGGGGCGCTTGTCTTACCTTCTATCCAAGGTCGAATCAGGAAAGGAAAGTCAGCCTCGGCAGGTGGTACGTGCTCTGAAATTGACACCGTAATCTCTTTCTCTCACGAGCCATGCGTGTCAAAGAACAAAGCTGATTTTTTTAATTGTTCGATCATTCGCGATAATTCGAATTTTATTAACAAATTTTTTTTTTATAATCTATGTAGACCTTTTTTTAAAAGCTATTTACTTACTTACTTATTTACTTGAAATATCTTATTTTTCTGAGTCAGATTTGAATTATTTGTCAACCAGAGTAAAACATCGAAAGGGATCTTATAGCTTCATGAACGTATGTAAGCATATATATATATATATATATATATATATATATATATACACACATATGCTATCATATAGATACACGCTTGGTTAGAGCTTATACGCAGGTGTTCCCTGGAGCTGGATCGCGCATAAACCGGATGTAATAAATCGAACACGGTGAAAACGTTGAAGCACAACGCTCGCCTATCACCGCCCGATGACACGCTCTGAAAAACGTAAAGTTGTGTTAAGTACGAAACGCCGATGATCCTTACCGAAAATATATCGTAGATTGTATATGGACGATAATCGACGACTTTCTTCTTATCGATTTCTCGACTTCGATTACTTCTGGAAAAGTGGAAACTTCATCTTAAATTATATTTTGTTTTGCCTTTCGATTTATATTTATCGTATCAACGAAAATAATCAAGACTCGACGAAGCATAACGTCAAAGGACGTACTCACTTTGCTTGCTTGCTTGCTTGCATGCTTGCTAACGTCGTCCAATTTCTACGCATGTGTTCTTTTGGGTTATTCGACGATAGGAGAAAACAAAAAAAAAAAGAAAAAAAAAAGAAAAAAAAAAAGAAAAGAGAGATAAGACGACAGCGTGACACGAATGATCGTGATATATATTTTTGTATCTCATATAACAGCCAGTTGTGGACGAGAAACTCGCGCGTGATCTCAAACAATTCAAATCACCGATCTTATATACGAGAACACGCGGAAACGTGATTGCTTGCATATTGCTACACGGAATTTAATTGATACGTGATCGGTAGTCCGTTGCGGATTCCTATCTTTATTTGTTCTTTTTTAATATTTTTTTTTGTTCCTTTTTTATTTCTTTCTCCTCTTTTTTCTTTTTTTCTCTTTTTTTCCTTTTTTTTTCTCCTTTTTTCTTTTTTTTTTTCCCCCTTCCTTCCTTTCGTTACCGTACCGTACAATCACTGCATAACAGTTCCTTCCAGATTCCTGAGCGCCATCAGCCGGATCACGAGCACTCTTTTCGTTAACGACTTTTGTAATAATCGCTAATAAATTCCAACTCGAGATTGTTTTACGACTTTACAAGGACGTCGCGGTTACAACTTTTTTTTTTACTTTTTTTTTTTTTACTTTTTTTCTCCGTTTCTTTTCCTGTTTCTTTTTTTTTTTCTTTTCTTTTTTTTTTTTTTTGTAGAAAATGTCTACGTTTCTTTGTTTAAAATTTGTTTCTTATTTTTACAAAAAAAAAAAAAAAAAAAAAAAAAAAAAAAAAAAAAAAAAAAAAAAAAGGAAGAAGAAGAAGAAGAAAGAAAAACCTTTGAAATTTGTGCATCTCGTAAAAATAAGACATCCACAAGAGATAGTCCTTAACTTGAAAAATTTAACGTTTTAAAACTTATTCATTTCGTAAATGGCGAATTTTGTTCCTTTTCATTCTCCCTTTTCCTTCCTCCCTCCCACTCACTCACTCACTCAGTCACTCTTTTACTCACTCCCACTTCTCTGTCTCTCTTTCTTCTTAGTTCTTGTCCCTTCCGCCGATCGAAAGAACGGCCAGGCGGCAGCGCACAAGCCGGTAAATCGCAGCCGGATATCCTCGGTGACTTTAGTCGGCTCTGTAAGGTGATAACGATACGGTACATTAACGGCTGCGTGAATTTCCCATTAGTCATCGGTGGTGGACGCTGTAATTTCTAGCACGCGCTGCTTTTATATACGTAGTTACGTACTTACGTACTATATACCAATACACACGTTTACAAACATATCTCTAGGTAAAGACCAAAGGAAAATAATCCTTCTTTTTCACTTTTTACTTATTCCCTTCCCACCCCACCCCCTCCCCATTACTACCACTATCACCAACATCACTAACACCACCAACATCACCACCTTCTTTCTTCTTAGAAATCAGCCGGTAGTTACAACGGAATGTTTAAATCGTTTCTCGTTCGACATCGTCGTTGTCGTCGTTGTAGTCGTCGTAGTTGTTGGGCTACCGAACGTGTCCTATTAATATCGCGTTACCCACCAACACTTGGAAAGGCAACAGTCAAGGGAACGAATGTTTCTCGCGGAGAGAGCGGGTTAATGCACGCTTTTAATGCCGCGCCGGCGGTACGCTGAAATATGAAGACAGCTGGTCCAATGGCGTCTTCGCGAGATCTCCCGACTCTACGTGAAACGTCTATCGTGTATGCATATATGTATGTATGTATATATGTATGTATGTATGTATTTATGTGTGCGTATTTATATGTATAACGCGAGCCAGGTAAGTACGTCGAATAATAAATTAATCGAGCGGTCCGCTCGACGGCCGATCGACGATCGACCTGTGCCTTCTTACATTATTAATACTCTTCATCGAGAAACCCGAGCGATTATGTTATAGAGAAAAAAAAAAAAGAAAAAAAGAGAGAGAGAGAGAGAAAGAAAGAAAGAAAGAAAGAAAGAAAGAGAGAGAAAGAGAAAGATAAAGGAAGTTATGACGTACGATCTCGCGCTAGGAACGACACGATTCATTAGGAAGACAATAGTTTTCTATAGGTATGATCGATGCTGCCTCATGAAACTCGAAGATAATGACGATGAATAAGAAGAAACTGGAATATATCTATGTTCTAACTTCGATTTCCTTTATATTATCGATCAATCTCAAAATAGGACGACCATGGAGGGAATCTACGTCGATACATTGATTTCTCGCGTTCTTCGAAGGGCCAGAACGAAAGAAGAAACGATAGCGTAAACTCCAGATCGATCGTCGTCGTTCGTCGTCGTCGTCGTCGTCGTCGTCGTCGTCGTCGTCGTCGTCGTCGTCGTCGTCGTCGTCGTTGTTGTCGTACGTTGCAAAAAATGTTCGGAGGGATCAGTCCTTCCAGATTCTCAAAGCGGTATCCCTTTTCGTATGCGAAAAGGTGGAACTCTCTCTCTCTCTCTCTCTCTCTCTCTCTCTCTCTTTCTTTCTTTCTCTCTTTCTCCTTCTCTTTCTCTGTCTTTCTACTCTGTCTCTACCGACGACGCAAAGATGTATATATTGCTCCCCTTTCGTTGCAACATCCGCGACTCGTCGGCGTATCGTATCGCATCGGATCTTTCCCTATATGGAAATCCAGTATAAAAAGTCGTTGGCAGGACCTACAGGTCCCTGTGGTTAGCGACTGCGACGAACGACCACGACACCAACGTGGTCACGACGATCCTCGAGGACGACGAAGACGATGTTAACCGAACTCGAACCGACGTCGTCTCATTATCCTACCGATCTTGATGTTCCCCTCAGTATTCTTGCCGAAAATATCGATGCCGAGTTTTTCGTTATGTTCCCTTTTTGATATAAATTCTCACAAAGATATTACAAATGAGACTAGTTGATCGAAACTATTTCTCTAATATACATATCTATTTACATTTATACACTTAATTATAACAGGATATACTTTTCATCGAATAAATATGTACATATCTATGTATTAAGTATAATATCGAAACTATATTCTCGTGAACTTACTCAGATTCTTTATTATTCGTTATATATATATATATATATATATATATACCATCGAAAGTTTATTATCAATTATTACACAATCAACAAGGTAAAAAATATCGTTTAAATTTATAATTATTCAATAGTTTTTATACAATAATGTATCAACTATAATTTCGTATTCGCGGTTATTATCTTTTTTCTCGATATTTCTTTTTCTTTTTTTTTTTTTTCTCTTCGAATATATAAAAATGTATTTATAGATCGTTTCTACTTTTCTAAACGCTTTATACGTGTATAAAAATTTTTAATAAAAATGTTTCTTTTTGCTACGAATAAATGTACATATATAATCATCGTGTTACACGTTTTAAACGATTTGATGTATTAACAAGTGCAAATTACAACTAGAGGAATTAATTATTGACTGATACAAATGATCGTGTCGATCGTAACGTTATAAAGAAAAACGATCTGTTTTTGGTAAGAAGAGTAAAAATATTTGTAAAGATATGTGTCAACTTATTTTCCGCATGAATTTCTTATATAAATTTAGAATTATACGTTTACTTCTTACAATTGTCTGATTCAAACTACATGATAAGGTGACGAAAGTAAACAATACGTAAGTAAATAGTACGTGAACTAGAACTTAAAAAAAAAAAAACAATAATATAAACAGATTGCTTTTTATGGCAAAATACGTATTTTTGAAGCGTCAATATACTTTCCACGGCGACTATAGGTATATATATGGAAAAAAAAAAAAAAAAAAAAAAAAAAAAAGAAACAGAACATATACTGTAGAAGTAGCGTCGTTGTAAACATTCCCGAGAATATCTTCGTCGTTTATATCAAATAGAATATCATTTGTGTATTAATTTCTCATCGGTAGAGACGTACATACATATGTATGCGTATAACATAAGAAAAATTTTTTAAAACGTTTTGTTTCGATTCGTCTTGTGATTCGTGATTCGTCTTGTTCGATTTTAATTTCTATTGTGAGTTAAAAAAGTTTTACAAAAAAGACGAAAGAGAAAGAGAGAAAGAGAGAGAGAGAGAGAGAGAGAGAGAGAGGGAGAAAGGGAACAAAGAAAAAAAAGAAAAAATTCAACGTTAGAACGATATCATATAATTGTGAAAGATCCTGCGGACTGTAGCACTATCATCTTTACTACATGGAGAAAGAGCAAAAGACTAACATCTGCCTCAAGAGTTCGAGGTCGAGTGGCCGGAACAGGATCACGGGAATTCAAGATGCTTAAAGCGTTTCAACGACTCATCATCACAAATTCTTAGAGCCCACGGTGAGGTAAAATAAAAAATTAAAAAAAAAATCGAGAATTCTTGGTTTTGCTAAAGCGGAGATATATGTACCGCGAGTTTGATATTTCTTAAAGCATAATCGTTTCTCTTATTTATGATGACCATTAGATTTTTCTCATTATATGACGAAGAATAGAACAGAATAAATTTTGTGTGGAGTTCGACGTTTTTCCTCGAGAGAGAGAGAAAGAGAGAGAGAGAGAGAGAGAGAGAGAGAGAGAGAGAGAGAGAGTGTGTGTGTGTGTATGAGTGAGCATGAAAAGAGGAGGGAGGAGCAAGAAAGAAAAAGTAAAGAGTAAGTTTTTCTTTCTTTTATTTTTAAATAAAAACATAAAGACGGCATTCTCGAGGTCTTCCTAAACAATTATACGATCGGGCTTACGGCGCGAATTCACGGCACGGGGAATTCTCGTGCGTTATGCGCCTTTAAACTTTATTTCGGTCTGGCGCGCGCGCGATAAACGAGGCAGTAAAGTAATCGACGGCGAGAATTTGAAAGGATCATCCGAGATACGGGGTCGCATTTCCTGGAGTATCCTTATTTTTTATGTCTTTACAAGGCTATGTCGTAAAAGTGCCCAATGTTCTCGCATGCATGAGATATATACACATACACGTACACAAAGAGAGAGAGAGAGAGAGAGAGAGAGAGAGAGAGAGAGAGAGAAAAGGAAGCGTTTATTAGCATTTCGCAATTTGGTCATAAGGATTATAAAAGGCCGATGAAATTTTACGAGATCGTTGCTTGACGCGAAAGGATTAACTTTACAAGATCAAGAACCCCGAAGTAACCATTTTCGGTGATTAACATTTAAGCGCATGGCTATCTATTTTTCTCTTTTTTTTTTTTTTTTTTTCGTAATTTATAAAGAGATAAAGAAAGAAGAATGGACTTACTGCATAATAAACGTTATTATCGTCTTCTGCACTTTTAACACTTTTAACTAACGAAAGAAAGAAAGAAAGAAAAAGAAAAAAGAAAGAAGAAAGAAGAAAGAAGAAAGAAGAAAGAAAGAAAGAAAGAAAGAAAAAAATAGTAAATCGATTTTGAAAAAGCCTTAACAAAAGTGAGGAGCTCTTGGAAGTAGAGAGAAGACATTTTTCACAGAATTGATTCGGGGGCTGATAACTGTCGTCGCGTTTCTGAGAGAGACAGAGAGATAGAAGAAGAAGAGAGAAGAGGCAGAGAGAGAGAGAGAGAGAGAGAGAAAGAGAGAGAAAGAGACAGAGAGAAAGAGACAGAGAGAGAGAGAGAAAGCCAGAAAGGGAGCGGTCTCTGGTAGGCGTTTCCGTTAGACCGTAACGATATCGTCAGGTTGCATAAGTGGACCTCCGGTTATGACAGATTACGAGCGCATAAATAATGACCGCGTGCGATTTTCGTGGCGTGTACACGAACACACGGTCGGACACCTATATACATATGTGTACCGACATCACTCTCGAAGCTCGTTGCGGTAGGTATCGAGAGGAGTGATCTACGGCAAGGATCCGTAGATCGATGACTGACCGAGCCTGGCGAACGGCTGCCGGCCCGGGGGTCATAGGGTGACCTCAGTTGGAGAACTTGATCGATGACTCTGACGATGACCTCGTCGATGTTGCTCGACTCTCTTTCTCTACCTAAGCATTCTTTCGTTCCAACTATTTTTCCTCTTAGCCGCTCGATATCTTTCGTGAATACGACGAAATAAAACTCCGTCTTATAAAATCCAATGGTTTCGATCTTTGATCGGATTTTTATACAGATATTCATGACGATCAAAGTTAACAACGACTACCTCGTAAAGTTTAAGATCGAAAAGGGAGACAAAGGAAATCTAGAAAGTTAACAGGCTTAGTTGGTTTTGTCGGTAAAATGGAAATTCTAGAATTGGTTACTAAACCTCTGGTAGACATCGATTTCGTTCGCTCCCACGGTAGCACCTGAAACCAATTAGATAGTCTTCGACGATCGAATATCGACGCATTCCATATCCGCAGGTGAAAAAAATCAAGTCTCTATCTCTCTCTCTCTCTCTCTCTCTCTCTCTCTCTCTCTCTCTCTCTCCTTCTATCTCTCTCTCTCTCTCTTTCTCTATCTATCTATCTATCTTTCTTTCCATTCATCGACAAAGGTTTCGCGCCTTTCCTCAGTTGCAGCTGGCTTGGATCGACCGATAGAAATCCACGAAAGCTCGCCGGTACCTTTGGCAAAGGCGGCGATCATCTCGTGGCAAAAGGGAAGCAATCGCGATTCCTCGCGAGTACGGTGTCGGTGTCGTCCAATAAAACTGCCCCGTAACGTGTATACCGTATAGCTGTTAGCCCTAAGGCTCACCCTTTCTTGTGGAAGCTCTCGTGGCAGTAACCGGCAACAACTTAGACGAGGAGACGAGGAGTATGTAAAAGTATATACATACATACGTGTACACGAGGTGCATCCGTAAGGATGCTTACCTGTAAACGACTATTTTGCATACAGTAACGTGGCTGCATTCAGAACGTAGCAGCCGCCACCGCCTCCTTTTGCCTACCCGTCGGCTTACTTTCGATTTTCTTTGCGAATACGCGAGGATAGCCGAGAGTACGCCATGTGCATACCGATTCAACGCTGCACCTACCGTCACCTTGTTGCCGTTGCCGTTGCAACTTTTGCTGTTGTTGCTGTTCGCGACGATGCGTACGCGCTGACAATGCCTTATAGCTCTAATGGAACCACGTCGTTGTCGTCTCTGTGGGAATGACGTTCGAACGCTGCCGTTCTGGCTTCTATTCCTTCTGGCAACCAATGTCCGAGGGGGGGAGAAGGAAGAGGAGAATGAAGAGGAGGACAAGCGTTGAATTATTTCGCGTGCGTTTTATTGACGTGCTAAAGCAAATACTTACCTCCCACTATTTGAAAATTCGATGACACTAGAAGATAAAAACGAAGATATTTAGAGAAATACATTAATAAATTGTGAATAATTTAATATAATTATTGTGTTTTTATCATGTTTCGAAAATTGAGAAAGTTTTCAAATGAAAAGATTAAAGAAGAGAAAGGTTGAGTGGAGGGAATTCTGTCGTCGACCGATATTATCGTATTTACTTTGTCCGAATAAAAAGGTAAAAAAAAAAGAAAGAAAGAGAGAGAAATAACGAGTGAAAGAGATGGAGAGAAAGAGAGTGAAAGAAAGGAGCGAGAATTACACCTTGGCACGCAAGAAAGGTAGAAAGGGGTTCGGCGTGTGCGCACGCACGTAAGCAATGTGCCTGCTATCCGAGCAAAAACGAGACAGAATCTTCTCTAGCATCGCTTGGTTGCCCTCTTTTCCTTCTTCTCTTTTCCGCGTCCACTCTAGAATCTGAACACGGTCACCCAAGTCGTCGAATAACTCTATTCGTTGCACTTAGCACGCTCGTGTTCGCTATCGTCGCTAACTTTCCTAATATCGAAGTGGATAATTAATTACAAGCGCCGAGTTAGAGTTAGAGTTAGAATTAGATTTACACAGAGAGAGAGAGAGAGAGAGAGAGAGAGAGAGAGAGAGAGAGATAAAGAGAGAAAGCAACGCTCGAGCTAATCGCAACGCATCTTCCGACATTCACGAGCTCGTTTTTATATCGCGATCATCGGTGCGTGGGCGTGCTACCGCCGACTATTAATTCGCCTTATTTCGTGAAATCACGATCGTTCTACTAAAACGATTTCTTTAGCAAGCTAGTAGAGGTCATTATCGTGTCTGTTAATTAATATTTCTTCTTGAGGGAATGGTAGTCAGAATGCTTTCTAGATTCTTCGTGTATTCATACATACATACATACATACATACATACATACATACATACATACATACATACATACATATTTACTATTAATCTTATTAAATAAAAGAATAGACCAGAACCTGGTAGTTATCTGTTGTAACCTTATTTTCATTTTCTCTTTCTCAGAAGATGAGATTAAAGAAGAGTTTTGAGAAAGAGAGAGAGAGAGAGAAAGAGAAAGAAAGAAAGAAAGAAATAAAAACAAAAGATCGTTGGATCTTTCGCGGTTCAATGCACGTAACTAGATTTTGCGATCGATCCCGATCTTCCGGGTGTCCTTTTCTACTTTCGAACGAACTCGAATGAACGCGGACTCCTGTATCGCGTAATTTTAGCTCGGGACAGATCAGGTGTTACGTTGCCTCGGGAGCACATTAATCATTCAACGTGCACCAACGATACAAACCACGTTGGAAGATGGAGAGAAAGAAGAAGAGGCAAAATGTGTTGGTGTTGGAGGAGGAAAAGGAAAAAGAAGAAGAGGAGAAGAAGAAGGAGGAAAAGGAGGTCCGCGAGACTGCTGGTATATTCTACGTACGCCTATCTAGTGATCTATCGTGGCTGTTTCAAGCAGCAGTTCACATACCATAGTCGAGAGAAAGAGAAAGAAAGGAAAAAAAAAGAAAGAGAGAGAGAGAGAGAGAGAGAGCACGTTGCACAGCCCGCTTGCATATTGGGACGTAATTACGAAGGCTCACCTATACCCTCCCTCTTTCTTCGTTTCTCTTTTCTACGCCTAGAGAAGTCGCTTAGCATCGGTTAGAACGTGCCACGCCACCTGTGCCTTTAAAACGCAACGGGGGTCTTATAAGGAAAACGACGCTGATCTCCGATGCCACGCGAACTCGTGCTGTTGCATTTTGCACGAAGAGAATCCGCGCGAAAACAGCGCGTCCTGTAGACCTTTTCTTTTTTTCCCTCTTTCTCTTCTTCACTGTTATATTTTCTTTTCTTTTCTTTTCTTTTCTTTTCTTTTCTGTTTTTCTTTTCTCTTTTATGTTTTTTTCTTTTCTTTACTCCAACAAAGATATGCTTCAGATTTTTGTTAATATTCGTGCCGAGGTTATTGCATTGAAAAAAAAGTATTCCTATCTTACGAATGAATTTAGTTAGAGAAAAATTATTTACATTTTTCTTTTTCTTTTACGTTGAAACGCAATTAATTGCCATAGAATATATATATATATATATTCTATTTTTTTTTTTCACGGTTAATTGAATAAGAGCATCAAGAAGGCATCATCGTTTCTATTTCTTGGTATTGCACTACGACCGGACGAGTTCATCGTACCGACCGCAACCCTGAACTTCACGGCAGTGCGTTAAAGTGATATAGGACCAAGAAGCCAGTCGACGTCCATGTGCTTTTGTATATGTTTGTGCGTGAGTAAGTACGTGTTTGCGTGTATATGCGTGTAAGGGCGCGCACGCGCGCGCTCTGCGGCCACTGGCATTAAATTCGCTAACGAACGTTACGTGGTTTATAATCGCTTAGCTGGCCGAACCGTAACGATTACACGAAGAATTATAGTCGTCCACTGTCGCGGAGAATTCTACGCGTTTTCATCAGGGACCGTCTTCTCTCTTTTAACTCGAAAAGATTAACAGTCCGATCCCTTTAGACTCGGAACGCCTTCTCGACGCCTTCGGAGCCGCTCCTTCGATGATAATCGCGATATCGTTAACGATGAAAATAAATAATAAAATAAATCACGTGGCTTCTGTTATACCTTTTTCGTTTTTTTCTTTCCTTCTCGAAAAAAAAAAAGAAAAAAATACGATCGAAAAACATTTTCGTTCTTTCTTTTTTCTCTCTTTTTTCTTTCTTTTTCTTTTTTTTTTTTTTTTTTTTTTTTTTTTTTTTTATCCTTTTATAACCCAATTTTATTTCGCTCCCTAAAAATAAAAAGACTTCTATAATGCGAAACTCGCAATATAACTACATCGTACCATAATCGCAAGCATAACTGATACTTAGCAAGCATTAACCTT
>NC_062197.1:6330014-6347514 GCF_912470025.1 Vespa velutina | reverse complement strand
TAGCTCGTACCGACGATCGTGTGCGATGGCGACGACGAGTGGCGAGTAGTTGGTATTTCAAATTCTCTCTCTATAGCGGAATTCGCAAGTAATCGTTGCATCCTTCGTTGGTCATGCGGAATGTTGAAATGAGATCACGGGCAAAGTATAACTTCACTTGACTAAAGCCGCCGTTTACGTATCTGATAATGTAAATAATATAACGTGTTGTTATCGTACGTTATCAGATAAATAAAATATCTTTATCGGTTTGATCTCGTTTTTATTCCCCCTTTACACGAACGTAACCTTATTTTTCGAATTCCAATAAGATCGATCAGAATAGAAAAAAAAAGAAAGAAATAGGAAAAAATAGAGAAACAAAAAAGATAAGAACAGATATTGAAAAATCTCGGTGTCCATGTATTTCAGTATCTAGACCAGACCAGATCGAGTTTTGTATCGTTGAAAATCGCCTCATGAGTTTAGAGATAATATGAAACGAAACGTCCCCCTTTCCTCATCCACACCCTACCCTGTCGTTGTCGTCGTCGTCGTGTAGATCGAAGAAACAAAACGCGACGGCTGTGTATCCTATCGCAAACGGTAGCAATTAACGGGAGCTACCGATCGTTCGACTCTGTCTCTTGGTGGCAATTAACGACAACGGACAAACTCGTACGTATGGATACTATTCTAGAGGGAATAATCGATCGATTCGCGCGTGGGCACTGCGTGTCTAGGATGATGACGTCAGCGAAGGCGGGCGGACCGGGTCAGATCGATAAATAAAATCGATATCACGCATTCAGGTCGAATCTCCTGCGCGAGCGTTCTCGCGTCGTACGTAGTACGTGAGCGTTTATCGGGTAAGAGGAAGAGGAGGAGGACGAAAAGGAAGAAGAGGGGAAGGGAGGGAGAAAGGTCGGCTTGATTGAAAGTAACGATCGATCGTGCGGACGTGTTGCACGCATTTAACCGTGTCGTGTCGTACGGTCGAACGAAGAAGAAAAAAAGAAAAAGAAGAAAGAAAAAAAGAAAAAGAAAAAAGAGAGGTCTGAACGTTGCTAAAGACGGTCCTGGTACGCGTGGGCCTTATCCCCACTCTATAGATCTCTTATACCTATCGGTGTCTCGTTGTCTTATTAATGACATATCTTTTCTCTCTCTCTCTTTCTCTCTCTCTCTCTCTCTTTTTCTCTATAGCTCCTTCATTAAGTTACGTCCCGCTGGTTCTTTTCGATTTAAAAAGGACAAGGGAGGGAGAGACAAGGCTAGAGATGGAGTGACCGTAGTATGGCTCGCGTGCATGCACGTTCGTTTCTATCGTGCGAGATCGTCGTGCGAATTTCAATGACATGGAAATAAGACAGAGGGATAGATAGATATCGTTTCGTGGACGCGTTTTTATTCGCGCTTGAAATTAATTTAATTAACCTACGATAAATGCTCCTCATTCTCTCGCTTCTGTTTTATTTTTATTATTTCAAGCTTGCGTTACGAACTTGCACATTTGATAGATCGCTTTTCGTTGACTCGTATAAGTAAGCGTTTTCTAAAGTCTCAAAGCACGCACCATATATACCATACCATATATATATATATATATATATATATATATATATATATATTTTTTTTTTTTTTTTTTTCCTGTGAAATTGCAACGTCCCGTAACATAACGTCCGTAATTCTGGAAGGTAAAATTTTTCTCTTCCGTGGAAGAAACATAGAATGGAAGGATAGTTAGGTATAGGTATGTAGTATGGGAAAGCCGCGTGGTAGGTGGTATAAGCGAGTAGAACGCGTGGACGTAATAAATCTATCTCGAATCGGTCTCGTAAGAACGTATGTATGTAGGTATGTATGTAAGTACACGGGGCTCGTACTTCTCTTGTACAGCAAGTCAACATATCGTAAAATAAAATTTGTAGCTCAAAGTGTCACCGCGTTGGACATAATCGTGACGCATGTGGATCGTAAACGTAACCGGCACTCGTAATACCTACCTATGCATCGATCGTCGATCACGATACGATTCCACGAAAGTCCGTCGAACAGTGTGGTTCAATTTGTTAGCAACGACGTTCGGCCATCGTACGATTAAAGACAGATCCGTTTTGCGTTCGTGTCGTGTTTCACCGATCGTAACGAATTGCCCCTTGTGAGTGATTTTACGATGCCGAGAAAGGAACATGGGAAGGACAATGAATTGTTATCTTTGATATCGAGCGCGAGGTTATCGATACGTCTCGAAGTTTTTAATTATTTTCTTTTCCTTTTTTCTTTTTTTTTTTTCTTTTTTTTTTTTTTTTCTTTTTTTCTCTTCTTTCTTTTCCAACGACAGATAATGAACAAAATTTGCACGCTTCTGCGTAATAATCGTATCGAAAGATTTCGTGAGAAGTACGCTTATTAAGTCAATTGTCGTTGATCGTTGAAGTGAGATCGTCGGGGAGATATAATTCTTTCGTGTTTATCGATTTAACTCTCGAAGAAATCGAGACGAGTTTATCCAATTAGCGAATCGTACAAATTTTAATAGCATCTATGCACGATCGAGTTTTGCGATTGAAGACGTTTATTAAGTTCGTGAAAAGAAGGAGGGGAACCGTTCTGTCAATATATAATTACAATTGAAGTATTTCATTATCAATCGTAACGAACGATGAAATTTTTTTATTAGTACCAATGTTCATTATACAGAACGATTAATTCATTAATTTTTATCACAAATTGGATGAAACCATTAAAGATTATAGTTATTATCGTTTTTTATTCATACAGTAAGATAAGACGTTTTAAAATTATAACTTTGCGGAATGATTATCTTATAGTATCAATTAATTTTTCAATGATAACGTGTAAACAATAAAATTATATACTATTCGAACTATTATAATGATTAAACGATTAATTCAATCGTATACTATCTATGACAGAACTCGATTTAAATAAATATAATGAAATATTTTATTTGTTGTCGTCGTTAAATGATTTAAATGTATCAAGTTAAATTGAATGTCATAAAAATAGAACGATAGACCAATTGTATATTATGAATGAATTGAAAATGATTGGAAGAAAAATTGATAGAAAAAATAGAGATGAGATTGAACGTAGAGAAGTTAGGTTGGCACCTTAGTTCGAACGTGGTCGCATAACGTGACGTATGAGCGATGCTTACTCTCCCACAACGTCGACCGGTAGTAGATGATGCTATAATGGTTGGGAGTCGGACATGTGAGCGCGGACAGGAAGTCCAGGTTTCTTATACCAAGACGCACAGGAGTTACGCGGATCTTCGCATGGAGGCCTTGCAAACCTCCTACGTGTCACGCAACTCATTCACGAGCTTTTCCACGTTGCATTAAGTTCCATTACTTCAGGGTGGAAGAGAGAGAGAGAGAGAGAGAGAGAGAGAGAGAGAGAGAGGGATAAAGGACGAGAGAGGATCCTGTAGTTATATGAACGCAAAAAGAGAATCCTTGGATATATTCCTTGCAATCAAGAGAACAGGTTTAGTTAGTTCTCGAAAATCCGAATGAAAATTATTATTCGTCAAGGACGCAATCCTTTGGAGGATCATATTAATTAATAAGGTATTATTATCGTTCGACGAGCGATAATAATATTTTGTTCGATTTATATCGACGTTTCTGATACCAATATCGACATTTGTGTACCTACAGACGTATCTATTTGGTATACACTATAGGTATTTTGATACCCACGTCGACATTATGATAATACCAATGAACAAATCTTAGATCTTAAAGATGAAAGATGCAAAAAAAAAAGAAAGAAAAAAAAGAAAAAAAAAAAGAAAAAATAAAAAAAAAAAAGAAAGAAAAAAACAACAAAATACGATAGATAATGTCGGTAAATAATTCGAAAGGGGAGTAATTTTCGTTAGTCGTTTTCTCTCTGCTCTTTTCGATGTCATAGACCCGTAGACAGGAAGATCGTGCGCCGTTGCGTAAGAGGACATTATCGTAGTGGTCGCGGCAGGTTACAATTTCATTCACGAAGAGGACGGTCTGCCTCTGTCTGCCTCCCTCCACCGAGAGACCTTCCACAGCGTATTCACTTTCTCCAGAAGCAAACGGCGTCGGCCTCTTTCGTGATACTCGTCGTTTTGTTTTTCACAGAGTTTCTCTCTCTCTCTCTCTCTCTCTCTCTCTCTCTCTTTTTTTTCTCTTTTTCTACCCTTTCCCTTTTTTTTTCGTTCCCATGTGAACGATGAGTCTCAACGAGAACGAGGAAGATAGTATAAAATGAAAAGAAAAAGAGAGAGAAAGAGAGAGAGAGAGAGAGAGAGAGAGAGAGAGAGAGAGAGAGAATGAGAATAGATAGGAGGTTGGGGTGAGGGGAAAACAGTTTGCCCGAACGTCGTCTAACGTTCATCCTCCTCGTGATTGTTATGTCAGAAAAAAGGCCAAGCAGAAGGGCAAAAAGCGTGAATAATTTAAATTACATTTCTCATCATAACCCGCGAGCCGGTTAAACCAACACCAACTTTTTGTCCGTGACGTGATCGCGAGCCGAGCAAATCATTGTCAGCCAGTAACAACAGACTTAGCTCATTGTCGTTCATTTTTATCTCTTCGTCGTTCTTTATTATTCCTCAGATGTTTACATAAGGTAAAGATGATTTAGAAAAAAAAAGAAAATAAATAAATAAATAAATAAATAAATAAATAAATAAATTAAACATAATTGTAAATATTATCAGTTTATGATTTGGGCAAATTTATTATATGTAATAACGATTTTATTTCATTATTGAAAAGATCTGAAAAGAGGAGTGTACAAAAATTATAATCTATCGTAAAAATGATTTTATTTGACCATTGAAAAGATCTATAAATATAAATGAAACATATTGATCATCTGAAACCTTTCGTTTCTCGAAAAATTTAGAACCATATTATAAGAGCTTCTTTTGTTGCTTAGATGAAATAAAAAGGATGGTTAGAGGGGATGCTTTTAGTGTAAGACGATGGCGTGTGTCTTTACAAATGTGAGACAAGGGAACCTCGATATTGCCGCCTTATAATAAGACAGTATCGTATGAACGAACGAAGGAACGAAAGTGGTCGGTGTCGGTGCTCCACCACAGAGGGCGGTCCGAACAATGGGCCTGAATATCCGTTCGGACTCGAAGAGAAGAGTAGCAGCAGCTACGGCGTTAGCTTGTGTAACAAGGACCGATGCGAGCCATGAACAAAAAAAAACAGCCAGGAGAGAGAGAGAGAGAGAGAAAGAGAGAGAGAGAGGGAGCGTGCAGGGCGTGGATGGAGGAGCAATGCACGCCATATATCAACATCGTACCGATAACGAGGTCCCCAGGAGGCTACCGGTCGTGAAAGACAACAACAACGACGACGACGACGACGACGACGACGACGACGACGACGACGACGACGACGACGACGACGACGACGACCGGTCCGCCAGTGTAACTTTGGACGTTGCACAAACCGCAATACCCAGTCCCCTTTTTTCTCTCGGATCCTGTTGAGGATTCTGGAATGAAAAAGGACAGGTCTCGGACTCACCCAACTAGCGGACTCTTCAAATAATTCAGCAACCTTTCTGCCATCGATCGAAATCCGCCGGGAAAGAGTATGCGTATGCGTGTGTGAGAAAGAGAAAGAGGGAGAAAGAGAGAGAGAAAGAGAAAGGGAAAGATCGAAAGTCCAGCCAGTTGCCGAGAAACTTTTGATATACTCTCGAATAGTTTCTTCCTATGTGGAAAATCGGAGGATAAGAAGGATCCTATGAATAATGCAAATTCAAGGAGACAAATTTATTAATTACACGATCAGAATCGAATGATATTCCTTGAAACATGCAAATTTATTCGAACGTGTTCCGATCATTGGCATTGTTTGATGATCTTGTTTACGATCTTTTTCAAATTAAGAACGTGTATAAGATGGAAATATGGTATGGTAAACCTGTTGCATGTGGTAATGGGAAACGAGAATCTTTTTCAAAGATAAAACGTAATAGTAACGTTTTTAGACATTAGATAATATTCAAACGCGCATTCGCCGAGAGAAATCTCATCGAGTATAGAACCAGTATTGAAGGTACAAAGTATCGAAGGTGATTATTATTCGCAAAGGATCCCGAAGTAGGGGTAGATGGATTTAATGTTGGTGAGAAGACGCTTTTCATCTTCATTAACAAAACGTCATTAAGAACTACGAATGGCGGATAGCAAACTCTACGACTTATTTTGCTTGAAATTAATGATCATCGTGAAAGCGGTAGCAACGATCTTTCTTGGTATCATGCCTCCTCGTAGCGATCTGGCGATCATCTAAACTTGACGTAAGAGTCGCTATTAATCACTCATTAAGATGATCCACCGTGTGTTAAGAGAACAACGAACGAACAAACGATCGATCGATCGATCGATCGATCTGTAACAAACCGTTTTATTGTTTTATTGTTTTGTAAAACCAAAGTCAATTTCGATCATTTGAAAATGATAAAAGCAATAATTTTAAAATCTTACCAGTAGGAATTCGAAATAATCATTTTTAAAATGTCGACTCAATCGAAAGACGTTTCTTTTCCTTTTTCTTTTTTTTTTTTTTTTTGTCTTTTCTTCTATCTCCTCTTTTACTTGTGCACACCTAAAACGATATTTTTCTCTCTTTCTCTCTTTCTTTTTTTCTTTGTCTCTCTTTTGGATTCGTCCAGCTGGGCCCAGGAGTAGTATCTAAGAGGAGGCACCACGTATGTATACTATACGCGCGTATGAGCCGCACGACGGGACATTGTAGAACTTATATGGCGATCCGGCATAAATCAAAGGGCTAATATACTGCTGACCACGGTAATGCAGCCGGCACGGCGGAGGTCTTTTTATCGGCGTAGTAAGACAATACGCATTTACATACGTGCGAGGAGCTCCTACGCGGCGTACTTTTACCCTCTCTCGCCTTCCAAACGATCCGCGTCTACTCCTTTTCTTTCCATTCTTCCCCTCTCCCTTGACGATACTCTACCCCTATCCCCCACCCTTTCCCAAAGGTAAACAGGTAAGCCGATCTCTTCTACGTAAACTATATGTAGATACATATATATACCTACCTATCTACACACAACACACACACATATACATACATCATACATACATATATACATACATACATATATATATATATATATATATACTGAGGTCGCTTCGAAGCATATGGTGGAGCTTATTGGAGCGAAGGGCCGACCAAGCGCGGCAATTACCGTGGTTGCCCGCCGGCTCCTGGAAGTTCTAGTCACGTGTTGAATCCACCGCCCCCCCCTCCCCTGGAGCCGCCCCTTTTCACCGATCTTCTTCTATTCCTCTTTTTCTTCTTTTTCTCTTAATTTTTTTATTGTTTATTTTTTATTTATTTATTTATTTTATTTTTTTTTTTTTTTCATTCGATCGACGTTCGATCGAAAGTAAAGTCAAACGGTCTGGATTATTTGCAAAACCTCCTCGTCAAGGGTTAAGGGTTCGTACATAATGCAGAGGATAGAAAGAAGGAAGGAAAGATGGAAGAAAGGAAGGAAGGACGGACCAATGGACTAACGGACGGATGGATGGACGGACGAACGGAAGGAAGGAAGGAAGAGAGGAGAAGAGGAATTCGCGATTACGGGGACTGGGTTTGCTTGGTTGACGTAGAAGAATTTAGGAGCGACGGCAAGAGCAAAGGCTCAGTTCGCGAGCGGTCAGGTCCCTTTGAAGTCTAAAAACAATGGCATTGTCTCTTCAGTCTAGCGAAAGGCTCCTGCAGCATCTCAACCCCTTCCCTTCCCTTTTTCTTCTTCTTCCCTCTCCGTTCCTCCTTCACTCTCCTTCTCTGCTTCTCCTCTTCGCGTCCAACTCCGCGGTCGGCGTAAACGTTTTAGATCTTTTTCCGCCGGTACTCTGGATCTCTCTCTCTCTCTCTCTCTCTCTCTTTCTTTCTTTCTTTCTTACTCTCACTTTAATTCTTTTTCACTCTCTCTTTCTACGCAAAGGACCGAAATGTTGAAACCGTAGGACTGAGGGAATCGACTCAGTCGACGCCAATTTACATTTTTCATTTACATCCTGCAGAAGTATACTACTCGAGAGTTCTCTCTCTTCTCTCTCTCTCTCTCTCTTTCTTTTTCTTTTTATCTATCCCTTTCTTTCTTTCTTTCTTTCTCTGTTTCAACGACGACGAGATGGTACCACCTGCGTAAGCTTCGCCCTCTGACAGATTGAAGGCCACGCAAGAGTAAGAAGGAGGGATGTGGGGGAGGGAGTGGTTCTTTCGCAAACGACGTCGCCATCTCTCTCTTCCTTCCTTCCTTCCTTTCGTTCTTTTTTTCTTTCTCTTTCTCTCTCTCTCTCTCTCTCTCTCTCTCTCTCTCTCTCTCTCTCTCTCTCTCTCTCTCCCTCACTTTCTTTCTTTCTCTTGGTCGTTATTTCCTCTTCTTCGGACAACAGGAGTGAGGAGAAGAGAAGGGAATAAAGTTTTCGGTGTGCGTGCGTCTCTCGTCTCTCTTCTCTTCGGGTACACCCGAACGAAGACCGGTAGGGACGCTATTAGCTTCGGCATAAGGGCGTTCTCCTTTTGTCGCCAATGGAATTTATTCCTTCCACCATAGGAAACCAGATTTCGACTGGGGAGTCTCTCTCTCTCTCTCTCTCTCTCTCTCTCTCTCTCTCTCCTTCGGACTTCTTTCGTCAAAAAAGAAGCCGACCTTATATACCTTACCTATACTATTGGACCGATTCTTTTTCCAGAATCCTCACCGACTTCGCGAAATTCGCGTTTTAGAACAGATTCGATCTCGTTTAATTCAATTTTCGATTCCGCATCGAATGACACAGCGAGAGAGAGAGAGAGAGAGAGAGAGAGAAAGAGAGAGAGTGATTATCCCTCGAACGATCCATCAATTTCGTTCTTATTTAGTTGAAAATGATATTTATCAAACGACGATCGTATGGGAGATAATTTTATATTTTTTCTTTTTTTTTTCTTCTCTTTTTTTCTTTATATCCTCGGATATTAAAATTCGCGGATTCGATTAAATTATATCGATCGTATAAATATGCAACAGGGATGGGATGAGGTGGGGTAGGAGTGAGGGGGGAATTTATAATATTTTGCAAGGGAATAAAGTAAAAATAATATAAAGTGAATTAAAGTAGAAGGATGAAAAGAGTCAAGTAAAAATCATACGAGGAATAACAGGATCATACGAATTGAATGTGGTATTTCGAAAAACGTTCGAAGCCCTGGTACGCGATCCAATTAAGTAGGTGCGACTTGAAAGAGACAGAGAATCAGAGAGGGAAAAGAGAGAGAGAGAGAGAGAGAGAGAGAGAGAAAGAGGGGGAAAGGAAGAAGAGTGCGGGGTTGGTTATTCGGTTTCGCCGGTTAAGGAACTGGTTGCAATTAATGAGCGACCGGACGGAAATCGAATTGAGAAATTCCGGACGAGCGGCGAATGATCACGAAGAAGGGACGAAGAAAACGATGGGAGATTTCGAGTTAGGGAGCGGGAACGGTCTGGTTACTCTCGCTGGCACACACATATAGCTTAGCTTATTACATACGGTAGCACGAAAACATTTATCGGGCGACACCCGTGCTTCGGTCTTGGTCTCTGTCTCCCTCGGACCCTCTACAGGACTATCCTACTCCTTTACTCTCTACCTCTCTACCTTTTTATTGATAGCTGCAATTAAAGAAGCGCGTCTCCTTAATTGCACTGCGGTACCTTAATTAGGAATCATCAATTCGTAGAGTCGGTGCACTCGCGCGGGCATAGGCACGCGTATGATTAACGTCACTTGACTCTACGCTTAAAACTCTTACGGTCGATCGAGCGTGCGATAAATATCGATGTCTCGGCCGTTTATCGAAATATTTCTTTGCCTTATCGCTTCCTCTCCGTTTTTTTCTCTCTCTCTCTCTCTCTCTCTCTCTCTCTCTCTCTCTCTCTTGAGACGAAATCACGGGGAGTCTAGACGGTGCGTGTATCGTTCCTTGCCGTGAGAGTGAAAGAGAGAGAGAGAGAGAGAGAGAGAGAGAGAGAGACAGTGTAAGTTTGTTTATACTTTTTCTCTTTGACCGACCTTCCTTTCTCTGATATTTATGGAGAGTTATTAACTCGACTGTAAGCGAATGCCTCGCCACGCGGATTTACGAGGCATTTGCGTTGTAGCTTCTGTAGGACTAAGGATCTAAAATTTACCGAATATCTCTTGGATCTTCTTGGAGTTCAGTGTTTTTTCATTTACTCTCTCCGTCATATCATTCGAAATAACGTAAATTAGATTTTTTAATGTTTTCCTTTATGCATAAAGTGTTTTATGTTATGGCCGATTCTTCGCTGACTCGAATCACTTTCTTCTTAACTTTTCGTTCGAATGAACGAACAATAATAAATTATCTTAAATGAATTCGATGTTGTTATTTCAATCGTAAAAAAATGATCGTAACGATGTTGTGACGTTGTTCTTTATTTTTCATTGTTTTGATATCTCGTTTTTAGAGACAAGGGAACAAAGAAACGTAAGCGAGATAAATTGGAAATTACATGCGAACGTTTGAAGAACAGATTTTTGAACCGCGTTGACCTTTATCAAAACTTTATACGCTATTAATATAGAATGCAAGAATATTGAATGTAATATTAATATAGAATGTAAGATTATTGAAGCTTACATTAAATGTCTTATCGTAAGTTTCTATAATATTACCTCGTATCTCGTTAATATATTCAACAATAGCTAATTGTGATGAATCGCACATAGGAAACTTGACCTGTCACGTAGTCAAAACAAATCGTGCGACGTCGCGATTTAAATCGACCTTCAAAACGAGAATAACAAGATGTAATAAGGCAAAGGTAAAGTGAAAAGGAGAAGAGATGATAAGTACTCGAAGAAGAAAAGAAAAAAATGAAAGGAAAAAAAATAAAAAAGAAAAAAAAAAAAAAAGAAATAAAAGAAAGAAAAAAAAGGCAAGCAAAAAAGGAAAAAGAGAAAGAAGAAAGGAGGAAAAAATGACGGAAGTATAGAAAGAAAAGAGGTAATAGGTAGTTCGCTCTGTATGTAATTGGTTACGTTCGCGAGTAGAGCGTAAAATTTTTCAAACGGTTCGTAGCAACCGGCCATTGCTCGACGCGATGGTCCCGATGCGCGCAGGTCATAGTTCAGAGGTCCAATCGCAGGTCTTCCGCACACATTCATATTAAGTGGCTCACTTTCATGTATACGCTCGCGAAGCACTCTACGAGCATTCTCACCGACACAGAAGCATGCTCTTCTGTTACTTTAGTTAGCTCGACACGGCCGTGATCTCGCTCGTCGGATCGTTGCAAAAATATCGCCTTCTTCCTCGAACACATGTTCGGCGTCGTTCGTTTTAAGAAAGAAAGAAAGAAAGAAAGAAAGAAAGAAAGAAAGAAAGAAAGAAAGAAAGAACAAAAAAAAGAAGAAATAAAAATAAAAAGCAAATGGTGCACCCATTAACGAGAATTAATTACTTCATTTAATAAGGTGAACACTGTACATCGAGGGAATTAATTGTACCGCGATTACAAAGTTTCATTCTATCAGTGATAAAGATAACATCTTTCTTTATTGTACTGTCTTTGGTTTAATTATCCTCATGATTAAGACGACGATGACGACGACAACGACGACGACGACGACGATGACGAAGAGAAATAATAATTATTGATTGAATTTTATTTCAAACGAACTTCCTACCTGTAAAAAAAAAAAAATATACATTTATAATGTTTGTCACGTATTGATCAAAGTCGAGTGTAATGTAAATTTCATTTAATTCGATTAAAAATTGATCTATTTCCTGGAAATGGATTTCGTGAACTTGACTTTATTAACACTGTTGTTAAAGTAAAATGAGTATTGCGTGCACGTATAGAAAATACTTACGTACATAGATATACGATATATATATATATATATATATATATATATATATATTTATATTTATATGTATATTACAACGATAGCAATAACAATAATATTAATAATCAAAGACAGTAATTAGTCCAAGACTTGATCGGTCTCTTACGTTATTATCTTAATTATGACTCTTATCGTGGTTTCGACTCGCAACCGGAATGAATTCATCAGAATTATTGATAAATTTATGCTTGACCTACGAACCGATAACCTTTGTCGTGCATAAAACTACTTAAATTTTCATCGAATTTCACGGATTTACGATTACGTCGTAGCAATACATATCTATAAGGAATGTCGTATACAGCAGAGAACAGGAGACAAGAGGGTCGTGAGCGTTCTTTTGCGAGAATAGAAGATGAATATTTCAAAAGAGCGTGCGTTTGCATTTTGCGCGTGTGTGAATATGTGTGTCTGTGTCTGTGTGTATGCGTATGAGAGAGAGAGAGAGAGAGAGAGAGAGAGAGAGAGAGAGAGAGAAAGAGAGAGAGAGAGAGAGAGAAACGGAGATACGAGTATGGAAGCTCGTCGTATCTTATGGTTGGTGAGACGACTGACATTTGTGAGAGGAAAAAGGACGCTGCTAGAAAAATGGAAGGAAAGGAAAGGAAAGAAAAGGAAGAAAGAAAGAAAGAAAGAAAGAAAGAAAGAAAGCGAGAAATAAGGAAAGAGAGAGAGGGAGAGAGAGAGAGAGAGAGAGAGAAAGAGATAAAGAAAGAACGATTTAAGTGCATGAGCGATAGAAGAGAAACGAGGAGTGGAGGGAGAGCGGGTTCTGGCGGGTCGAGTCGGAGGGATCGAGAGGGTCAGAGGTCATGGGTCAGACCGTATAGCCCTGACCTTCGACCTTATCCCCTTCCAACTCCATTCTCAAGATCCTAAGCGGACCCCTACCAAGCGCGCACCTAGTGTCCCGAGATCGACTCTACTTCGCGGCTGAACTCGAGATCACTTGCGAGCATCGACTCGTCTCTGAGAGTGTGAAAGAATGAGAAAAAGAGAGAATAAGGAAGAATAAGAAAGTAGAAAGTGAGAGAGAGAGAGAGAGAAAGAGAGAGAGAAAGAGAGAGAGAAAGAGAGAAAGAGAGAGAGAGTGAGATTCGAGGCGAGTTTAATTTTTTTGGAAAAAGCTAATTTTTTCTTCAGAGTTTAAAAAGAGAGAGACAGAGAGAGAGAGAGAGAGAGAGAGAGAGAGAGAGAGAGAGAGATCGACTAAGCCTCTTCATAGGAACCTTGACACAGTTCGAGATCCGTCGTGCCATGCAGTGCATCTCCGGTGATATACCCCTACTGTCGCCACTGTGATGCCGTCTACACAAGGAGTGAGTAAGTACGCGTGCGCGCGGCGTCTACCAAGTGAACACTGTGCGCGTTCGTGTGGAGGAGATTCAGTGCGAACTTGTGTTCAGAGATCGACGCTCTTTTCCGCTTGTCTCTTTCTCTCTTTCTGTCTCTTTCTTTTTCCTTTCTTTTTTCTTTTTCTTCTTTCTTTTTTTTTCTTATTCACGTTGGATAGAACGATTTTGTTCATTAAGGGGATAATGGAATGGACATATTCAAGATAATTTATTTGAGAGAGAGAGAGAGAGAGAGAGAGAGAGAGAGAGAGAGAGAGAGAGAGAGAGAGAGAGAAAGAGAGACAGATAGACGAGCAGACAATTCGATATTCGCGATTTTAATAAGTTCCGCGTAACGCGCAAATCTTTCCATCGTCGACGGTCAGGATTTATGATCGGCATCGAACAGATGACGCGAAAATATTCCTATCCGGAACCCGTTAATATAACTCTCATGTTAGTACGATCCTCTCTCTCTCTCTCTTTCTCTTCCTCTCTCTTTCTATCTATCTATCTATCTATCTATCTGTCTGTCTGTCTGTCCGTCCGTCCGTCTGTCTGTCTGTCTGTTCGTTTATCTTTTTCTTCTATTCGAAATTTCAATTCTCTTTCTCTTCTTTCTCGATTTAGTCGATAATAGTTTCCGATCGACATTCATTGCGTCCGATTTCGTTTCTATCGTCATTGTTATTATTATGAATCTTTGTCATCTTATTGTTATCAGAAGTTTTATCGCCGAAGAGAATCGAAGCAAGAAACCGACGAACGTTTTAAAAGGCCAAGAGAAATAGTGCTCGTAAATCGTCGTAGATATCTACTCTGAGAAGATAGGCGGTGTGCGTGCCTGCTCTTGGAAGCTTTTCACTTTGGACATGTATTATCGGAGCCGCGCGTTACGCGTACGGTCACGATGATCGTCATCGTGCCGATGACAGCGAATGGTCTTCAGAACGAACGCAATAAACTAACTCTTTATCGACGAACGTGATTTTCCTTGGCCAAGAGCACACGCAAAAGAGAAAGAGAAAGAGAGAAAGATAAAGAGAAAGAGAGAAAAAGAGTCAGATAGAGAAGTAGAAGGATCGTTTCGGACGATCGTTTCAATCGCGATATTAGATCGTCCGTCGTTAATAATAACTTATGAGCGCTTAGCGCTAGAGCTTTTATCGCTCGTTATATCTTGGATCTTTACACGCGCTAGATAGGGACTTAGAAAATTGGAATGAGCATCGGAGGGCAAGGTCAAAGTTTCCAATCGCATTAATCCTTAAGAAACGATTCCTCATACGTACTTACCTACGTGCACGTACATTGTACGTATGTACATACATATATACATACATACATACATACATACAGATTGGTATATAGAACCGTGTGTGGTTGAAGATGTAAGAAGGTTTAAACGATCATGTTAGTTCGATTATATCAGATGCTTTCTTTATATCGTTTACTAAGGTTCAACATAGTTAATGTCGGACCGTTCAAATGTTTTTATTTGTGTTTATTAGCCGTCACGTTTATTAGTTATCGTCATTTACATAAACCTTTACGTATAGATTCGTGTTCTCTGGTGGAACATTCACGATCAATCGTTATTTTTGATCGATAAACGGTTAATAGATTCATGGATTTAATTCAGACGCGAGGATAGATCGTTTTGCATGATCTTACGAAATTTAACATAGAGCGGCACGTGCGTCTCGATGGCGCGTAGGTGCGTAGATATCTAAGTAGCATAGATTACACGTTGATCATAGATACTCCTCTCTTTCCCTCTCTTTTTCTTTTTCTGTTTGTCTCTCTCTCTCTCTCTCTCTCTTTCTCTCTCTCTCTCTCTTTCTATCTCTTTCTTTTGCGTTCATTCGTCTTCCTCCTCATCGTTCTCGTCTCCTTTAATACTCCATCGGTGACCTAACGTGGGCGCGGGCCACGCGTCGCTAATTACGGCCAATCAGACGCGGCTGGTGCCAACCTTATGCAAATCCGACTATCTAAAGGGCAACCGGAGAAAGTGATTGGGTGATTGGGGTCCACCGTGCGATCTATTATCGAATCTAACCTAAGTATATTATCCGAAAAGAATAGAAACAGAAGGGAAGTCTTCTTTTCCTTTCTATCTTTCTTTCTTTTTTTTTTTTTTTTTTTTTTTTTTTCGGCAACATTACAAAAGAGAAGAAACAATGTGGAGGAAGAGGATTTAACGAGAAAGTCGATTCGGCGTGCTTCTCTTCGTGTTTCTCCTTTTATCGTGCTGTTCTCCCTACCAACGCCGCCTCTTTAACCTCCACTACCTTCTTCTCGTGGTCCGCCCACAACGCGTGCTGGTTCATTCTCTTCGCTCCATCCCCGCGTGTGTTTGCGCGCGCGCGTACACCCACGCCACGTGCTCGCTGCTGTTCCCTCGCCTTTGACTCCTTCCCAAGGATATACCACCTATGATTATCTTTCCATCAAGTCGATCTCCTTTTCTAAGTAATTTTTTTTTCTCCATGATTAAAAGACAAAGAGAGAGAGAGAGAGAGAGAGAGAGAGAGAGAGAGAGAGAGAGAGAGAGAATTTATTTTTATGCTTTTTGTCTGAGTAATGTAATAAAATTACAAAACAGTATAACATTAAATGGAATACAAATATATTAATACGTGAATACAAACGTCGATAACACTAGCAATGAAATATATTGATATGATCAAATATATAATATAGAGAGAAAGACGATAGAGAGAAAGGAAACATAATTCTTTTTTTTTTTTTTTTATTTTTTTCTGGCTTTATTATAAAATATTACAAAACAATTAAAAATAAAGCAAGATATGATAAAGAGTAATACATAGTAGATATTTCATTATTGTAATATGTACCAACAGTGAAATATATAGATATAGATATAATAATGATATAATGTAGAAAGAGAAAAAGAAAAAGGAAGAGAGAGAGAGAGAGAGAGAGAGAGAGAAAGAGAAAAAATTGCCTTCATCGTAGCAAACAAAGTGGCAAAACCTTATCGCGATAAAGAAAGGCAGCCACAAAAGCATCGGCGGAACTCTTCGTCGTCTCACCTCTTGATTCTTACGTTTCTGCGACCAATAAAATGATCTAGCTCGAAGCTAAGACGAGAGTAAAGGAACTCGAGTTTACGAAGCCTCAGGGAAATCTTTACGTCTTTTTTTACTCCTCATCCTGATCGTTTTTCCTTTTATCGCGAACGTGCTTGGCCGCACCTTCGGAGATAGAGAGAAAAAGAGAGAGAGAGATAGATAAATAGATAGATAGATAGAGAGAAAGAGAGAGAGAGAGAGAGAGAGAGAGAGTTCAGAGAGATAGTTTCATCGTGGCATAAAACAGTAATCTCTCTACAGACTCGGAGTAAAGATCGACCGGAATCTCTCGTACCTTCGTCTCCTCGATGCGCTTTCTGATGAGAGAGAAAAAGAAAAAGATAGAAAGAAAGAAAGAGAGAAAGAAAGAGAGAAAGAGAGAGAGAGAGAGAGAGAGAGACAGATAGACAGAGAGGGAAAAGGATAAAATAGTAGATAGCGATGGGTTCGTGTTATTGCTACCGAGAGACGTGTCGATGGAATGGAAACGATTCGATAAAGAGAAACCACAAATTTCTAGCGATCGAGCCGCGATGTGGTAGAGCAAACTGGAGAGCGATCATCCCATTTGCGTTGGTAAAACTGGTTCGTGACTTCCGTCGATTTCGCGATTTTTCCCTTTCTCATTTTACCATCTCCCCTCCTCCCCTTTCCCCTTTCCCGATGTCAAGTCCAAAAACTTCATTTATTTCTGTCGGTTAATCTCAACGTAAGTTAATCTTGTCTTAATATCATGTGTCAAACGATTTTATCATACAATCAAGCTCAAATTAAGTTGTAGCGTTTTTAACAAGAAAAACTAGTTTTTATATTAGGAAAAAACGAAAGGAAAAGAAGATAAACTTAGGATAAGTAAGAAAGAGAAGAAAAAGAGAGAGAGAGAGAGAGAGAGAGAGAGAGAGGAAAGAAAATTTCCGGTAGCAGGACTCCCCGTCGTGGAAGATCTCTTGTTGCTTCGCATTTTGACGCGCTAGGCTCTTCGCGAGGAACGAAAGAGAAAGAGAAAGATATATAAGAGAGAGAGAGAGAGAGAGAGAGAAAAGAGAAGATCGCGAAGCGTGCCGTCCAATTAAACTCTTCTGCCGGGCGAACGCGCGCTCTTACTATAT
>NC_062197.1:6310014-6322514 GCF_912470025.1 Vespa velutina | reverse complement strand
TCGATTTTTTACCGCCGAGAACCTGCTGCGAGCTAGATCACTCGACTCACCGGGAGCTGAATAGAGGCGATACGAGGTGTCTGATTAACGTTGCTTTTTTGCAAGTACCCATCGTGTCCGACGCTTCGTCACGAGGCGACGATCTCTCTTTCTCTCTCTCTTTCTCTCTCTCTCTCCTCTTTTTTCTTTTTTTTTTTCTTTTTTTTTTTTTGTCTCTCCTCATCTCTTTCCGCTCGAAGAAATTCGCGACGAATGAGAATGTCGAGATGCTTTGAACTTTGGAAAACGAAGTGTCTCCGTCCGATGGTTCCTTCCTATATCGAAAGGAAAAGAAAATTAATTTGAATTAATAAAAATTGGTATCTTGGATGGTTAAAAATAATAATCTTGATATCGGCGATGTAAAGGTCTCGAGAATATTGCGACGCCACTGGGAACGAGGATTCGAGCAAGAAGAGCACGCATAACGTAGAAGCAACGTTTCTCTATCTTTCTCTCTCTCTCTCTCTCTCTCTCTCTCCCTTTTTCTCTGCCTCTCTCTCTCTCTCTCTCTCTCTTTCTCTTTCTCTTTCTCTTTCTCTCTCTTTCATTCGCTCGGTCGTCCGGCGGTGGCGGTGGCGGTGGCTGCGGATCGCCGAGGGCGCGCTCCTTCTCCTTCTCCTTCTCTTCATCGTGAAGTGGAGGTGAAGGGGGCAACGCCGTGCTTCGGAAGAGGGGCACGACGAGAAGGGCAGGGGAAGAGGTCGACCGGGATAAACATCTGAGCCCCGCCCGGCACCCGAGGCTGCACCTCTTCTTGCTCCTCTTCTTGCTTCTCCTTCTCCTCTTCTTCCTTCACCTCTTCTTCTTCTTCTTCTTCCTCTTCTTCTTCTTCTTCTTCTTCTTTTATTTCTTCGTTTTTCTTCTTCCTCTGCTTCTGCATCAGATTCACTGCCATTATTGATCTCCGAAGGTCTCCTCCAACGTGTCCGTATCTACCCTCTCGACTCCCACTTTATCCTGATCCGCCCCTTTCTCGTTTCCTTAATTGTATTAACTTTCTTCGAGGCACCTTTAGTGAAAGCATCCTTACTTAAAGGATATACATATACATATGTATATATATATATATATGTATATATATGTATATGTACATCCTTATACATATATATGTATGTATGTATGTATGTGTATATTTAGATATAGATTATTAGCGATCAAGTAAAGTCCATCATTTATTTACTGACTTTGTTTTCTTATTGTTATTGTTTTTTCTTTCCCCTTATACGAAACGTATGACGAAAAAGGCGTCATGGTTTGGCAGCAGTTCTCGCTTTCCTTCGAAAAAGGATCTCTCGTTGGCGTATATTCAATAGTTTATGGCATTTAAATAGGCGGCCCTCTCTCGTTCCCAAACAATTTGCCCGTACCGCAGATTGCTCGTAAATAAAGATAATCTATTCCAAGCGGAAGATAAAAATCGTACGGTCCGAGCGCGTTCCACTACGGAGCCCGAAGAAGGAACGTCCCTTTGGTCAGGTTTGCCTCTTCTCGAGAAGAAAAGAGTCGAAGAAGAAAGATGAAACAAAATGAGAGAAAGAAAGAAGGAGAGAGAGATAGAGAGAGAGAGAGAGAGAGAGAGAGAGAGAGAGAGAGAGAGAGAGAGAGAGAGAGAGAGGATAAAACGTTTCATGGACTTGTGTTCGTTCCGCGGGTGAACGTTCCACCGGTTATTCATTTTTACGTCGTTCATTGCTCGGATTTTATGAGGCAAAAATGATGAAATTGCACTTTGGTGCTGCTCTGCACGCCCTCCCGCCCCCTTTTCTTTTCCCGGTTTCTTCGAGTACGGGCTTCGTCACGGGGATAAGTCTCTAGAGCGAGTCCAACTCTCACCCTTTCTTTGTCGATCCTCAAATTTTCCACGCGAATAGGTTTACTTTTAATTTGGAAATATTCAAAGCTTAGAAATATAAACTTTCGACCATTTTTGTTTTTTTTTATCGTCATTACCGATAAATACGTACATGAGATTATATGTATTATTAGATCGGACAATTAATCGATATTGAAATTTTTCATATTTTATATTTAAATAAATAATAATATTGAATAATAATAATAATAATAATAATAATAATAATAATAGATATTGTAGTAAATTAGTCAACAAGTATTGTCGAAATTTGTAATATAAAATATTAAGCGTTGTTTGTTTAAATATAAAACATTGTAATTTCGACGTTATTCATTAGCCAATTCGATGTGTGAGATTTTGCGAACGATCGAAGTCATGAAATTTAAAAATAAAATATATTTGAAAGAAATATTTGCAATTTAATAACCTGATAAAGATAAAATTAGAAATATCAAGTAAAGAGATTAAAAATGATCGTGATAAGGATAAATACTTTGACGCTCGATAAATAATTGTTCTTTTTTTATTTTTATAGTTAAACATTTCAAGCGACAATTAAACCGTCTAATCGATCGTACGTAAACCAATTTTATTTTACAATATCTCGAATAACATCAGGAGAATGCTAAAGGATCGATCGAGATTACTTTACGATAAGAATCATCTTGTCATAAATGAACTTGCGAATCGCGGCACTACGTTTCTATTTTTATATTAGAGCCGACAGCGAATTCTATTCGACACTTTGCTCTTCCCTTGACCTTTTGAGCGTGCGTTTATCCTTCTGACCTTTATCTCCGCTGATTCATCGGCATCTTTCTTGCGTATTAAACACTCGTTCGTATTCGTGCCCGATCCAGCTTCCTCTCGTGGCCGAAGCATGTATTCATCATATTTTATTTATCTTATCGAGATATTAATCTTTCGCATTGATTTCGACTTGGGAAGAAAAAGTAATAAAAAAAAGAGAAAAATAGGAACAATAAAAAAGAAAAAAAAAAAGAAAAAAAAAAAAGAAGAGAAAGAAACGTATCCCAAGTCAGGTTCAATCTTTCCTATCTTTTTCCCTCATTCAAAACAGATTTCACTGATTGTGAACGTAATTATATATCTTTCGTACGGTTAAAACGCCCCCCGGCGTTTTCTCTCTTTCACGGACATTCACTGGTACGAAAATTATTTAATATGAAGTCGATGTAAATCGCGTGCGTGAATTATAACGAGATTATTGGCCTGTTACGAAATTTTCTTAGACAAGTTCAAAGGATTCTCTCTCTCTCTCTCTCTCTCTCTCTCTCTCTCTCTCTCTCTCTATGTATCTATTTATCTATCTATCTATTTTTTCTTTTTATTTTTTTTTCATATTTTCTTTTTTTATTTTTTATATATATATATATATATTTTTTTTTCATAGGGATTTTTGACCTCTTACGAAATTTGCTCGTCGAAACGTAAAGATTCGTAGGAGTTCGTTGAATCGTTTCAACGAATAGCATGCTCGGTTGCTCGCGATAGCCATAATTCGTGAGCTCGTTCGATCCTTCGTCTCTCCAATATCTTAGTAGATGCCTAGAGAAATACGATGGGGAAGGTAAATAGGAAAGGAGTTTGGTGCGAAAAACACTATAATTTATAGCGAGATTACGGGCATGAAGGTGAGGCATAAATTCCTCTTGGATGCTTGGTTAACGTATCGGCGATCAACGCTCCTCGGTAAGTTTTCAATTTGACGATCGCGTTTCCGAGTCGATTATCGGCGTGCTGAAAGTCGTTCGCTTTCCGTTCTGATAGAAAGGAGAGGTAGGTATAGAATTCATTCGGAGAGATTTCATTTAGGGAAAAGAAGGATCGATGAAAGGCATACGAGAAGACGATTGGCCGTCCCGTACGATCGTTTTTTTCTTCCGGTAATTGCGAATCGGAGAGAGAGAGAGAGAGAGAGAGAGAGAGAGAGAAAGAAAGAGAAAGGGAGGGAGGGAAGAAAACCAAAAAAGTCAGGCCAGTGTGAAATCTTCTTAACGTCGATTTTTCCAGTTGCGAGCGTTCGAGCATGAAGCTTGATGGCCGTGCTTCACACGAACATGTTTCTCTCTCGAATATCAAATAAAATATATTTACATCCCTTAAATTTTTTAAATCTTCTAAATTCCCCTCCCCGTCACTTATTTTCGTTGTTATCAACTATTATCAATTCGAAAATAATTTGTGAAAGTTCTCGATATTCCTAGAAATTCGAATGTATCATTGAATTTTTATCTTCGATATATTACAAGTTCATAAATCTCTCTTGATCTCGTGAAATTCGTCGTCGTCGTTGTCGTCGTCGTCGTCGTTGTTGTTGTTGTTGTCGTGATGTGCGCCGAAATGAAACGAGTGTCTATAAATTATCGAACGGTAATAACGTTTACACTTGTGCCAACGACGATATAAATTTTAGAAAAGAAGGATCGAGCCGGAACATCGTTAATCGTTACGGAATCGATCGAGCGGAGATCGTTAGGGTAATGTAACGTTTATAAAACGATTCGATACTTCGTATTTGGGAACGATCGAAGGATGTTTCGTCGACGCCGCGAATTATTTTGTAGAGTTCTCTCTCTCTCTCTCTCTCTCTCTCTCTCTTTTTTTTCTTTCTCTTTTTTTCTCTATAGGATCGTAACTTCTCTTACCGTTTCTTTTCGTCGGCTCGTTAAAGCGATATAAGTCGTAGCGAGCTCGCGCGCATCCGCGCGCGTTCCTCACATACATCATAATAAAAATTTCTCAAAAACGAGCCACTACCCCGTTATCGTTTTTATGTCGTCTTTTTACGGATACCTACACGCGTTCTCGGGTCCATCGAGAACTTCGTTACTCTTTCTGTCTATCTTTCTCTTTCTCTTTCTTTCTCTCTCTCTCTCTCTCTCTCTCTTTTTTTTCTTTTAGTTAGTGCGACGCTCTTAAGGCAAATTAAATACGGCGCAACAAATTACCGAAGCTCCTCGTAAATCAAATCGGCCAATAAAATGTCCGTTGGTCTCGGTCCGAAAAATTCGAGAGGCGGAACGAGGCGACGACGAGAGAAAAAGAGAGAGAATGAGAAAAAGAGAAAGAATGAGAGAGAGAGAGAGAGAGAGAGAGAGAGATAAAGAAGGCGCGAGAAAGAGGTGAAAGACTTTTTAGTATTCTCGGACGTCTCAATTAAAATCTCGAAATCGTCATCGGTTACGGCGTATTTCATCGTCTTTTTCGTTGTCGGATATACGTAAATTTTTTTTCCACATTGGCACAACTATACTCGCGAGCATGTTACACGTGAAAGTTCGTCTTTATCAAGAGCGTACGAAGCAGTGCATGGTAGTAATACTTTTTTTTATAGAAATCGATGGAATTACGTTTAGCGAGAAACTCTCGAAATAGGAAGAGGGATCGATAGATAGATCTTTTATTTCGAAGATGAAACTTTTCCAAGTATTATATAGTTCAGAGAAAGATACGTTTGTAAGAAAAGTCCGGCTTGCTCATCTTCGGAGACGAGCTAACCGGTGGCGTTCATGAATACGTGTTCATTATTTATGTGCAACGCCTCTTGGCATCAACTCTGGACCAACCTCTCCCTACCTACCGGTAGGCACGAGAAGAACCAACCGGATAACGTATTACGTCTTCATATTTTTTTCCTCTCTCGTGCACGCCCGATAATTAAAGGTGCCCCAGCAAGGACCTCGATGATTTATCGGTCGACTCTTCTCAACCGATAAGATGAGCCCTACCTGATAACTGGCTGCTACCTTCCGCGTATATATATATATATATATATATATATATATATATATATCGAGAGAGCTCACGTTAAGTTTTCGAGAGTTAATTTTTCGATCGGGTTTTCTAATTTTTATCATACCTGGTTATATCTAAACTAATTACATATCTATATGTATATGGATACTTACTTAAGTTTAATATCTGTTTCGTTTGCGATTTTATAAAAATTGAAAGATTTTGTACTTTCAAATTACAAGCTATCTTCTTCGAGGAAGTTTTCTATCGATTAAAGAAGAGGGGATAGACCGGTCTGGCAAATAAGTAGTTTAATCGCCGATAATTTTTCCATGAAAGAAAACTGGTCGACCGGTGGTATAATCGTTTGCCGCGGAAGCAACGAACGATCGTCGCAGATATGGCTATCGATATGAACGCGTTCCATCCATCGAGTCGTTTCGTTGAGTGCATAGCTTAGAAGAAGAGCCATTCTGAGGATCGAATAATCTTGAAACCGAGCGGATATCTAAACGAGGTCCCCTTCAACCAACCATCGAGCTTGATGCATCGACGTGACTCTACGTACTTACAGTATATCTACTATTAATACATTTAATCGTTTGAAAACTTTAATAATTTTTACTCGAGAATACATTTTTATTCGGTTTTTAAGGATCATTTAAATGTTAATTAAATTAAAGACATAAAAAAAAAAAGAACAAACAAACAAACAAAGAAAAAAGAAATAAAGAAAATAGAAGAGAAAAGAACCTTCCTCTTTTTTTTTCTTTTTTCTTTTTTAATACTTCGATCGAGACGCATTGAAACGTAAAATATTATCTATTTAACTATCGAACGTTAAGCGTAATCATCTCAATGAAATGATACATATCGATCGTGATATATCGAGCTCGATACTATATACCTCGATCCTCTTGCAGAGAAAGAAGCGCTACTCTTCTTCTTTGCACCTTTGGCACGCACCTTTCGTCGCTAGCAACATACATATGGCTTACCACGCCCTCGCGAAACAATGTGATGGTTAACAAGCTCTCTCTCTCTCTCTCTCTCTCTCTTATCCATGATACGTATACTTGTATATAGTTAACTTACATCGGTGGCAATGCTTTCTGTACCGGTATTCGCACTCCCATTTCTGTTCTTCTCTCTCGATAGGATAGGATAGGACTTTCGATCCCTATCGTTCCTTAGAAGTCGTTCATCGCTACTCTCAGTCCGCCATAGCTGAGCCATTCGTCGCTAGTCGTAGTTGAAAGGAATGCGTCGCACGCAGACCATCAATTTCAGAAGGAAAAAAGAAACGGGAGCCGGGTACCGTGATGATCGTCCTGCGTGGGTAATGATAGGCGTGCCAGATAGATTACGGTCAGCGAACGTTAACTTTTCTTTTTCTCTTCGATCGCAAAGTTTTCTCTCTTGATAAGATAAAAACCGATGGCAAATGACAGTCGAAAGATATTTTAATTGAGGATGAGGATGATACGAAAGGGGAAGTAGTAAGTAAGTAAGTAAGTAAGTAAGTAAGTAAGTAAGTAAGTGAGTACATTATCTCGAAGATAAAGAATTCTACTATAATTCTTTCTCTTGTTTTTTTTTTTCTTAATTCCAATAAATACTCGAAAAAAAAAATCGTAAAGGATTTTGTAGTTTATCATGAAATAAATAAATCCACGATGACGTTTCGTGTTTTAATAAATTATTGAAATGACGTAGATAAGACAGAATCGATTTTACAAAAAGATATTTGAAAACTTTTAATAATATAACAGGACAATTGTTCTCGATTATATCTCTCTTTACGGCAATCCAAATATGGAAGTATTGGAGTATCTAAAATTGATTGGTCGAAGTTGATCGTAATCGAAGGGGCATAATTTTTGATCGAACGAGAATTAAAGGGAAAAGTATTGATTCAAACTCGATTATGACTTTCTTGAACGAAGAAGTTTTACGTATTTTTTTCGAAGAAACGTAAGAACAGAAAGAAAACTTTGCCGTCGAGTTTGAGTCGAAGTTTAACTCGTCTCGAGGTTGAATTCGCGATTTGCGATTGGCAGTAGCAGCAACAGTATCAGCAGCAGCAGCACCAGCAGCACCAGCAGCACCAACAGCAGCAGCATCAGCAGCAGCAGCATCAGCAGCAGCAGCAGCAGCAGCAGCAGCAGCAGCAGCAACAACACCACCACCAGGAACGGAGCAACGGGAGAGAAGCAACAGGAGCGAGCGCACGGCACCACCTCCACTCTCCGTTCGCTACCACCTCTTCTTGCCTCTTCGTTCGCAGGCAACGCGGTGCACCTCGCCATGTGACTGATTCCCCTTCTCCGCAGGTTGACGAGCGGTGGGCCTGCCTACCTGCCGCCCGTTGCCCCGCTCCCATTACGACGCGGACTCTCGCGGCAGGTGCACCAACCTAAGTGCCACTCCGCTTACCTGCGTCCTGTGCCTACCGAGGCAGAGTAGTGTGTCCGGTGCTCTCAGCTTCTCTTTCCTCTTTCTTCTCCCCTCCTTTCTTTCCCTCTCTCTCTCTCTCTCTCTCTCTCTCTTTCAGTCCATCCCTACCTGTCTTCGTTCGTTGAGCTGTCCTCAAGCCCTCCTTCCTTTCCTCCCCTTCTCCCTCTCTTTCTCTCTGTCTCTCTCTCTCTCTCTCTCTGTCTTTTTCTCTCTCCCTCTCACTCTTTCTCTCGGCATCTTCTGTTTCTCTTTTTCTCTTTCTCTCTATATTTCCTCGCCTCTTACCGTCCATCCCCTTCGCCGTCTTACGCAGCAGCAGCAGTGCCGTGTGGTAGTGTCGTGTCAACCCGCGGTACATCAACGATCGCCCGGGATACGAGGAAAGGATCATCGATCCTCGACGGAGGACGGTCACGCGAGATATCGCCGGGTCAGCACCTTTCGAGAGAGGAGAGTGTCGTGTTATATATACTTATATATATACATATATATATATATATATAATATATATATATATATCTCTCTCTTTCTCCTTTTTTTTCTTTCTACCTTCTTCCCTCTCTCTTTTCCTTTTCTCTCTTCCTTTTTTTCTTTTTTTTCTTTCCTTCTTTCTCTCTTTCATTCTTTCTTTCGTACGCGTGTCACACCCGGTCTCGAGGAAAGTCGGACTCTGACTTTTCGAAGGAATAGCCAGGATTCACGCGAAGACACATGCGGGATTCGAGATCAGTTCGTGTCATTAAAGGGGAATGAATCGTGGATCGTGTTTAGTAGAATGATGCGTGATCCTCTTGAGATATAATAGATCGCGAGAAAAATTAGTGGAGTAAGAGAAAAACGGAGAAGAAAGAAGAGAGACGAGAACAGTTAACGAAGACAATTAACGGGTACAGTGAAGTTGTCAAACGTCATCCGGTGTATTTTTATTTCTCTCTCTCTCTCCCTCTCTCTCTCTCTCTCTCTCTCTTTCTCTCTCTGTATTTCTTTCTATCTATCGTTCAGTGTCTATCATTGACATTTCCGTGACATTTTAAACAGTGTGCGCGTGTTTCGAGACGAGCGAGCGTAACCCGCGGTCGCGCTTGCGCGAGAAATCGTTCGCTCGTTTGTCGCATCGAATCCTTTGAAAAGAAATAATCGTAGGAGTGAGTGAGAGAGAGAGAGAGAGAGAGAGAGAGATAGAGAAAGAGAGAGAGAGAGAGAGGAGTTAAGGAAGAGTTAATTGGAAGAAATTAATCGTATATAGGAAAAGTGGAAAGAGAGAAGCGGGAGGGAGAGAGGAGAGGAGAGAACAAGAGAAGAAGGACAAAAAAAAGAAGAAAAAGAAGAAGAAGAAGAAAGACAAAGCCATAGAGAGAGTTGGTGGGATATTATTCGATGACGCGAATTCCGTGCCTTATCGGCTTCACGGCTGACGCCGACGGCTTATCGCCGGCGTTATCTGGCTCACCGCTGCTCTCTCGGAACCCTTGCGTGTCCTCGAGCAGAGAACTTTAAGCGTTTTCGTTGACGGCTGGGTTGCTTTACGGGATCGTCCGAACAAAGTTTCTCTCTTCTTTTCACTCTCTCTCCCTGTTCCTTCCTCAACGATACATTACATTTTTCCCTTTTATAATAAATTTTGATGTATCTACTCGTGAGTGTGTTTTCGTACGTTCCTTGAGCGAAAGAATGAGGATACAGCAATAATTCTTGAAAGAAAAAGAAAAAAAAAACAGAATAAGAAAAGAAAGAAAGAAAGAAAGAAAAAGAAGTGAGGAAGAAAGGCATAGAAAAAAGAAGAGAAAGAATAGAAAAGCGCGGACGATGCAACTTGAACGACGCGCTCGAACGATCGTATTCTGACGTTCAACAGGTGTGTTCGCCTGTGAGGTGACTCGCGAGCGTGCGACAACAAACGAGTGTCGTCGTCGTGTAACCATCACGTAGCCTCGCGTTTTTCGCTGGAAGGCATAACGAAAGAGAGGAGGAAGGGCCGAGAAGGCTCGAGTATCGCCGTGAATATTCTCGAGGTCGAGTCTCGTCGAACGGATTGGAGATGTCCGCGGGTTGTTGAGAGAATGAGGGAGCTGGACACCGAGAGTCCTGTCGTCTGGCCGGCTTGGTGTTACACTGGTGAGTTCTTAAAGCGAACGAGAAAAAACATTATCTTTTCTTTTTTCTTACACTCTGCTTGTTTTTTTCTTTCTCTTTCTCTCTCTCTCTCTCTCTCTCTCTCTCTCTCTCTCTCTCTCTCTCTATTTATCTATATCTTTCTTTCTCTCTCTCTTTTTTTATTTCGTTATTCTTTCATCAGCAAGAATCTCGTTACGTTACCAACCTTCTCGTTTCAAACTCTCATAATCACCGATGGCAACGATAGGGACTCGTAAATCTGTTCTGCGTCAAGGTAACCCATCTTGGCGCCATTGAAAGGCCACTCTCGTGAAGCCATAGACACGTCAACGATATTATATCGAGAGTGCTTGTATATAACAGGATGGTCAATTCTCCCGTTTATTTACGTAAAATTATAGAACTCGAGCACTTAGGTGTAGGCGTCATATAGCGTCGCCGTGGAATTGACGATCATTGCGATTCATTTTCAATTGAAAATTTATCTTATCCTATTTTTCCTCCTTATACCTTATCGATGAAAAATCTAATATAATCTTTAAAATTATACGCATATTTATTTATTTATTTATTTATTTATTTATTTATTTACTTATTTATTTATTCGTTACATTTGAATCTATCGTTTCGAATAGGCGCTTAAATTTTGCATTATTTCATTTTGATCCAAGAAAGTATTCCTTCGGTAAAGGGCCTTTAACCGTACGGGGTGCGAGCCAAGGAGACAGGAGCGAATCACCGAGGGTGTAATTATGGAGCTCGATCTTGACAATTAGGAGCCCTCCGAGGCGAGCGGTAGCGAATGGGCTTCCACTTAGCTTCCGCGACTTCCACCCTTCTTATCTCGTCCGATCGACCTCCGTTATTCGTCGGTATCTTCTAATTAAGAGGGAACCTGTAGATTTCTTTCGCAATAAGACTCTCCCTCTCCTCTCCTCTCCTCTTTCCTTCGATCTGATCCCATCACTATCCGAAATATAGTTACCCTAATCGTCGATCGTGCCGTTTCTTAATTCGAAGATACTGTTGTCTTTCGAAGTGCCGATTTCTCTCTCTCTCTCTCTCTCTCTCTCTCCCTTTCTCTCTCTTTCTCTCTCCCTCTTTCTTTATCTTAACTTTCGACGAAGATAGAGATTCGGGTATCGGTTACAACGAAGTTTCATAGGTTTCACTTAACTATGGAAAAGCTCGCGGAGAAAATCGCGACTCTCGTCGGTGTCACGTAAGTCGACGTGATTTGGCGACCGAGTCGATCGTCGGCGATTAACTGAAAGAATTCGTCTTGGTACAATGGCGAGGTAATCGGTGAACGGTGTATCGTGAACGTGCAACAAATGCCATTTTCAAACGCGATCTCTAATGGGTATTAACCCATCGTAGTCGTCTTTGAGTCAGTTGAAGAAAAAACAAAAAAGAAAAAGAGAAAAAAAAAAGAACGCTCCTTTAATCTCATTGTGTCTATCTTCGCTATCATATCCTCTCACCGAATATGATTGCTTTTTGGTTCGTATTTTTGATTTGCGAAATCGTTGCTTTCTGAAATCGCTTGATTCTTGAAAATTTATTTAAACGAACGGAAATCTCGAAACGTCGAACTAAATGGAACGACTTTATGGACAGAGTTATTGATAAAAGTCGATGAGGTTGATATCTCGAAGCGATAAGAATGGTTTCGTGTATCGAGCTTGAAAGATTACGACAAGGTATTCTCTCTCTCATCTCGGTGACTTTATCTATCGGTTCGTGAACATTCTTTAGACTCTCTTTCGCCTATTTATCATTTAGTTTAAAAATCTCTCTATCTGAGGTAACAACGATAAAGACGAGGGAAGAAGAATCGTTTTGCGATATTTTTTTCTTTTTTATATATATATATATATAGCTAAGTTGTTCTTTCTTCCTTTATCTTCACGTTTATATTTATATTTATTTTTATCTTTGTCTTTTATTTTCATCGTCGTCATCGTCGTTGTTCTTCTTCTTCTTCTTCTCCTCCATCTCGAATCGTGTCTTCTCTTTTAAAGAGTCACAGGAGTTAAATATTGGCTGTCGTTCAAAACACAAACGCGTGTCTCCTTGAAACAGCGGACAGTTGTCTTCTGTGCTTTCAGCCGCCATTCGCGATTGACTTATTTATGGGCCACAAAGTATCGGCTGTGTGGCCGACTTGGCTATCGATCTCCTGTTCCTAAGTTCCACGGTTAACCACGAAAGAGATTTCGATGGAGTCGACGAGTTAACGTTGTCTCCTTGTATTTTTTCTCGTCGAGTG
>NC_062197.1:6290014-6305014 GCF_912470025.1 Vespa velutina | reverse complement strand
AGGAGGTGAAGGAGGAGGAGGAGATTCTCCTTCGTGATAGAGACATGTTTTCAGGTATTACCCAGCCGTGGACAGGTACGGGCTCTTAGAGCGACGTTACGAGCGCCTTGGAACGCAAGCTCGCTCTTAATCTGGAGACACCAAACCTCCTTGGCCTCTCTCTCTTTCTCTCTCTCTCTCTTTTCTTTCTCTCTCTCTCTCTCTCTCTCTCTCTCTTTCTTTCTAACCTTTCCTCTTCTCTTCACTTTTTCTCTTTCTTCATTGAAATATTCTATGTAATTATGTATCTTAACGATTTGCGTTTTTAGATAATTCCTTCTTAATCTATCGCAGATTCCTTTTATATTGACGCACAATTCTCTTATGTGCTTTTAGTGGATTTTCAACATATATAATATATACATATATACATATATATATGTTGAAAAAAAAATGAAAAAAAAATGTATCAATACTAATGATCAAAAAAAGAAACCATTTAGATTTCGAAGTTGCATGTGTAAATACGTAATGTGCACTCGCAGATACGAAATTGTTCTCTTATCTTAACAACATCGGTGTTAAATTCTTCTAACGAATGTTTGATCGTCCCGGAAGTCGACAAAGTCCTAAGGAAAAGAGTCGCCTCGTTAATAATGGTAGAATGTCGAATATGCACGAAGGGCGCCACCAAGGCTTCCTCCACTCTTTAGTCAAAGATACGTGACGTTTATTGCGAAGGACGGTATCGTAAAGGTATACCAGTTCGGTATATACCTCTCTCTTTCTTTATTTCTTTTTCTCAGTCATATCTTTTTCAAGTGCTCCTGCCTCCGATTCGGTGGGCGTAAATGCGAAACCTCCTCTTTCTATCTCTTACTTTTAACTTTTTTTTTCTTTCCTTCCCTCTCTTTCTTCTTCGAGTCGTGATTCTCGGTAACGTTACGCGCACACACGTATAAACATACACACACGTGTATACGCGCGTATACACATGTACATACAGACACGCGGGTAGAGGAACACGTATACAACCATACGCGGAACGACCGCAAGAGAGAGAATTTCCTCGTCTCACCGGCCGATCGCCGCCCGTAATGATCCGTGCGGTTTTCATTGGCGTGAAATACGCGACGTTTACACGCTCGTTTCGTTTGCCTGCCTTATGGCAGCAGGTATATTCCTCGTGAGCCGTATTCCACCTTTCCAGTATGGAAAACCGGCCACCATCGACCTTACGAGAGCCAAGAAAATGGAGCGATTTCGTCGATATCCTTCGTGACTTTCTCGACAATTCTCTGCAAAATATATACATATACGTACATACATTTATATATATATATATATATTTTTTTTTTTCTTCGATACCTTACATCAGCTTACTTTTTCTTTCTTTCTTTTTTTTTTTTTTGTTTCTATGAAATACTATAACATACGATTTATTTACTCATTTGAGGTACGTAATCGTCACTGTCAATGTCAATTTCGAAAAGAATTCATTATTACTTTTTCATTTGCTTCTATTATATAACAAAATGAGAAAATCAGAAAGGGAGAGAGAGAGAGAGAGAGAGAGAGAGACATAGATAGAAAAGGTTAGAAAGATCAGTCGTTTATAAAGTCAATGCGTAACCCGACCTGACTACAGGCATGTCCCGCAGGTCGTAGCCTGCTGTTTTTATCTGACCATATTTCAGGATGATTCCACGTTTAATGCCTCCCTCGCCGGCGAGCCCATCTTGATTCTTACGAGCCAATGCCATGGCCACGGTGACAACTTAACCCGCTATGTCTTCCGAGTACGGTGCCGCGAACATCGACTTTACGGCATAATAGTTTACGCGTCGAATCTATATCTCCTTTCTATCTTCGAAATGATCTCACGAGTATTCAATCTTTTCTTACGAGACGGACAACGATATAATGATTTACGACCGGTGGTGTTACGATGATCGAGGGTTCGACGATTCCAAAGTCCATTTTCTCTTTTATTTTTATATGAACCAACTCAAAGGTTCATTGGAATTAGAACTTTTTAATTGACCCATTCGACCGAACTCAAACTCGCAAAACTACTTAAGAGGTTCCTTTTAAAACACCGGATATGCCTATCTCTCTGGTCGTACGAGTTTATAATCACAGATATTGATCTAGGTAGCTCCTTTCATCGTTATTGCGTCACGCTCGAAAGCACGCAGGATGTCGCCTGGTTCACGAACGGCCCGGGGGCGTTATTTATTCGAGAGAAAAGTCACGTTTCTCGGTCGAGTTTAGCGGCATTGTAAAGATCTCGGTTAAATCGTAACCGGCACCGATAATGGATTTCTAGCTGCTAAGGTGGCAGCCGATCATTACCGATCGGATTCATGTACGGCAGTCTATCATGTCGTTATCGAGACACTCGGTGAGCCGGGCCTCATATACAATTTCCGACCTTTTTATCGAGGCGTGGAATCGAGATGATGAATCGGTTTCTATATCCGAGCGTATAAAGGGAAACTCGCGCGCGACTCGTCAAAACAGAGAGAAATAGATAAAGAGAGAGAGAGAGAGAAAGAGAGAGAGAGAGAGAGAGAAAGAGGTGAGAAGTCGTGTAACTCTCTAAGCGAACGTCGTGACTCCTGACGATACTTAAATTCCTCGATCTGCCCATTGATCTTTTGATCCCGTGCTCGTCGACGCATGAACAGGAAAAGAAAAAGAAGAAAAAAAAAGAAGCGGTACACCGCTTCACCTCGGAACTCGACCTCTGCATCCTTGCTCTACGCTCGTTTCGTAATAAAATTCTTTGGTTATATCAGCTTATTTCGAACGAAATAGTGTGTGTATGTGTGTGTGTGTGTGTGTGAGAGAGAGAGAGAGAGAGGAGAAGAGGAAGAGAAATTAATACGAAATCCAAAGTACGTCGATCCGGTCTGTTAAACTACGACGAAAAACGGCCAAGCCTTGGCGATTTATTCGATTCCTTCTCGAAGGAGTTGAATATGTTTGCGAGAAGCAACGAGTTTCTCTTATTTCCTTAAACGATCTCGGCGTAACTTTTAAATATATTTTTACGGTCACGGTAGAAGTCGCAAGCGGGTCAAGGGAAGTCGGGTCATTTTTGTATCCCATTCATTTTTCTTTTCTTTGTTTTTCATCTAAGAGATACTGTAGATATTATCGTAAAGGTTGCACATTAGGTAAAGATCGCGATTAAAATTGTGACCTTTAAGATCGCTTGTACGCTCGCTGACTCGGTCTCTATGTAAGTTACGTTGGTATCTATCGTAGAAGTTTGTGCCAGCTTCGTTAGTCTTTGGCTAATCGTTTTATACGCGTTCTATCCTATTTCTAGATGCTAGTAAATTATATTTCTCGCGTTTAGTAGATGCACGGAGCTCATTAGGTACGATAAGAATTTCACGGGGATTCTTGATCCGGTCTGATCCTATCCTATCCTATCCCATCTTATCCTATCCATTATCCATTATCCAAGTCCATAGTCATAACGTACACGTACGTAAAATTATTTCTTTAGGCTTGGCTCGAATTATAAAGCGTATAACTGGGGCTTACGGAACCTTCCTAACTTCGTACGAAGGAACGTTGCGAAATACTTTGAAAGAGGTAGTCGCGTTCCAACGAGAGCTAGAGGACGATCGGTAGAGTTCTAGACAAGAAAAGCTCGCACTCACGGTATTACGTCTTGCGATAGAAGAAATGGCGTGGCACCGAGCAATCCGTACATAGTCTAGCGTCCATGACCAGTTTAAGTCGGTGTGCGTGCTCGAGTAGTCCAAGACTTGTACAAAGTTGCGAGTTATTTCTATGTGTAAGTGGATATACGCATTCTCTCTTTCTCTCTCTCTCTCTCTCTCTCTCTCTCTCTCTCTCTCTATCTATCTATCTACCTATCTATCTATCTATCTATCTATCTATCTTTCCTTCTCAGTCTCTCTCTTTCTCTCAGTTGTTTTGCGAGTACATAGGTAGACGTTCATCGAGCGAATGAAAACTCAGCTTATAGTTCCAGCTTGCCGGTGTGCGCCTCGAGGTTGAGCCAAGGTGGCGGCCCCAGGGCGTCGGGTCACCCAGATTTCAATCTAGATACAGCATTCCTCGGTTAATTAGTACTGGCTGACTGGCCGTGAGCCTCCATCATTGGGACGAACTCTCGACGCGTAGCATCCAACGAGACCGTGGCTCTTCTTAACGCCAACCAACCAACCAACCAACCAGACTCTCTCTATTTCTCTTTCCTTTTCTTTCTTCATCTCTCTTTCCCTTTGAAAACATGTGTGCACACAGGAGCGTACACGCGATGCTTCGCCGGAGAAAGAGAGAGAGAGAGAGAGAGAGAGAGAGAAAGAGAGAGAAAGAAAATCTTTCGTGTTTGCGCTCGACGGTAGCACCAGTGGCGAAGAGTTTCGACGTCGTTCAGGTAGTTCGAGCTATCGACGAACTAACTCTATGTCTTCCTTCGTTTCTCGTCTCTCTTCTCTTCTTATTTCCTTCTACGTTTCCATGGATTCTCTACGTCCCAGTATTCCTCGATTTTCTTCTTACGATACCTTCACGATAATAGACTAGCGGAGATCATTTCAGTAAGACTCGATTAGACTTTCGGTATATCGGTACACCTTCTTATCCTTCTCCTCCCTCCCTCTCGTAAATCTTCGTAAGATGGAAGTTGAAGAGAGAGAGAGAGAGAGAGAGAGAGAGGGAGAGAGACGTCCGGCTTTACCTGTCTATATTCACCGTGAAACGTTTCACTTGGCTGATTTATGCGCTCGAGACAAGACTATGTCGAATCACGCCGTGGTATTTTCGTTCTGTCTTACCACGAAGATATATTCCATTTTCAAATCGAGATAATAAAAACGCGCGTGTGTGATGAGAAACATATCCCGATTTATTATGCCCATATCATTTCATATAAATGCATTTGAAACATGCATTGGAGAATGGAAGCGTGTAGAAAATCGACGGTAATACATAGTCATATGGTGTATATATATATATATATATATAAATATCTCAGATGATTTTTCTTTTTTTTTTTTTTTCTCATCGGAATTGGAATCGGAAAAATTAAATAAATACGTTTCTCTCGATGCGCAAGAGCATATTTCACACGTCGGAAAGCACGAAGAGGGACTCAGGAACGTTCTTGGCTTCCGGGTAAAAGCAGAAACGATACGAGTCTGATATCTTCGTCCGGTCTTAGAAGCGAGCGTAACTCTTGTCTGTCCTTGTATGTATCTGTATTTTATTCAAAGACAAGAAGAAACGTAAGACAGAGAGAGAGAGAGAGAGAGAGAGAGAGAGAGAGAGAGAGAGAGAGAGACAAGCAAAAAGTTTCGTTGTATCCTAAGAGCAACGTCGTGCCGATCGATCGCCGTCTTTCGATTCCAAAGCGAGCGCTCGCTCGTACGAGAGAACTTCTCGCTTCTTCCTGCCGCACGACACCGTACGTCCCTTCTTTTTCTCTGCTCGCTTCTGTCACCCTCTCTCTCTCTCTCTCTCTCTCTCTCACCATCACCAGTAACTATAGCTACTAAGTCTCTCTGACTTCTCTTCTCTTCTCTTCTTCTATCTTCCTTTCCTAGGCGAGAGAACGCCCGGAGAGTCAGTTGCGTCGCTAAGATTTATCGCGTCTCTCGACGTGCCACGCTCGAACTGCCTCTCGTTTCGTATAAAATGAAATTGTCGAATCGAATTTTATTATGTTACAGCTAAATTTCTTTTCTGACTTATAACTATCGATTTAGATTATCAATTTGTGATCGTTACGTTCGATTCATGGATAATGTTAACGATTGAACTTATCTCATCGTCGTTGTCAAATTAATGTTTCTTCTTTTTCTTTTTTTCTTCCTTTTCTTTTTCTTTCCTATATAACTCTATGTTTAAAGATTAATAAAAACGATAAATGACATAAAAGCGAGAATTTTAATCGTGAGAGAATTACACGTTAAAACAAATTATAGATCATTAAATCAATTCGAAATACGTTTCGTGGATGAATTAAAGGATAAAATTAGATAGGTATATCCTTTATCTATTATTATTTCCAGGATTTATAAATTTTTATTTTCTTTATTTTTTTTTTCTTCTTTCTTTTTCTTTCTTTTCTTCTTCTTCTTCTTCTTTTTCTTTTTTATTTATTTATTTCTTTTTTTTTTTTACGGACTTTAAAACATCTTATCTCCAGTACCGAACAAGGATTTGCAAAGATTCGCGGTGAGAGTAGATTCGCGGAGGTAAGATTAAAGAGAGACGGCCGATCTCTTCCGAGGAATCAAGATCTTAAGAACGCGACCGAAGTTGCTTTAAGGTCGAGGAAACAACATGCAGGACAGACAGCAGCGCGAGTACGCTGCACAGCAGGCTGCAGGAGCAATCTCTTGGACAATTAGCCCGCAGTTCGTGACGGGTCCCTCCTTCTTGGTCCTCTCTTAGTATACCCTTCTTCTTCTTCTCTTTCTCCTTCTCCTTCTCCTTCTTCATCCTTTCGTTCCATCCTCTTCTCCTCTTATACTCTCTTCCAATTGGCAGCCTCGCCCAACAATCTTCTTTCTCCCTCTTCCTCTCTCTCTCTCTCTCTCTCTCTCTCTCTCTCACTCTCTCTCGTTCTTTCGAAAGAGAGTGACTGGCGTCGTGTCGCTCTTCTTTCAAAGAAAAAGATAGACAGATAGATAGATAGATAGATAGACAGAGAGAGAGAGAGAGAGAGAGAGAGAGAGAGAAAAAGAGAGAGTGAGGAGGGAAGAGAAGAAAGAGAGAGTTCCAGATCCTCCACCTTTCTACCTGCCGTTTATACCCTAATGACCTGGCAGGTGCAGCATCGGTGTGTGGGGTGCCACCCGGTACGTGATGCCTCCGAAAATCTCCGTAAGATAGACGATGCCGTCGAATGACGTTTTTTCCTTCTCTCTCTTTCTCTCTCTCTCTCTCTCTCTCTCTCTCTCTCTTTCTTTTTCTCTTTCTCTTTTTCTCTGAGTATAATTCTAGAAAATGCATGCTCGAGATAATTGGATCGAAATGTAGAGAATGTCGTACGATCGTTAAAGTAAAAATGATTCTTGTAATTGTTTTTACGAGCGATTTTTGTTTTTCTTTTTCTTTTTTTTTTTTTTTTCACTGAATTTTCAAGCGAAAATAAAAGAAAGGAAGTAAGGAAGGAAGGAAGATAGATGAAGAGAAAGAGAGATAGATAGAGAGAGAGAGAGAGAGAGAGAGAAAAAATCATATCGATGAATAGCACGCGCGCGCGGGCGCGCGCTTGGCCAGACGATAAAAATAAACTGGCAAACGAACGTGGCTCCTAAGTTGGATGCTAATAAGTAGTCGTCGCAAGAACTCGTCTCAACCATCTGAAGTGTCTCTTTACAAATAGAGCTCGACGTTAGAATTCTAGAATTGGATATGGATCGCTTCGTCTGATCTATTTCTCTTTTTTCTTTCTTTCTTTCTTTTTTTTTTTTTTTCTTTTTGTTCGTTCTCTCCTTCATCTCTCTTTCTCTCTGTCTCTCGGTCTCCCTAAATCAACTATCAAGAAATCGTCGTGTTTAAAATGACCAGAGGGAAAGAGTGGACGTTTAACGATTAGTATTGCGAAAATCGCCGCGTGTCTCTCTGCGGGGTTACAACGAGAATCGATGGCGATAGAATGAGAAGGAAAGGAGAAAGGATATACCTCGTTGTTTCTTGCGGAATAATAATAAGGCACGCACGCAGGGTGTCCTACCTCCCGTTTGACCTCCCCCTTTTTGCTTATTGTCGGTGGCTTCGAAGAAAACGCGTGACTCTCCTGACAAATTGGCCTACTACTCCGAATGAAGAGAAAGAGGAGAAAATAGCTGTGAGAGTGCAAAAGGGAGAGAGAGAGAGAGAGAGAGAGAGAGAGAGAGAGAGAGAGAGAGAAAGAGAGAGAGAGAGAGAGAGAGAGGGATAGATAGAAAGAAAGAAAAGGAAAAAGAGTGAGAAAGAGAGAGGGGGGGGAAGAGGCGGAGGAGGTTGCACATGGTTGGGATCTACGGGCCGCGATCGCTCAAAGTAATTAATTATCGAGCGCGTTCTTCCTCCTAGGAGATCGTGCCCGATCGAAGGCTGCCTTCGAGCGAGCGAGCGAGCGAGCGAACGAGCGAAAGAGAAACAGGGAGCGTGGGCGAGGTGAGAACGATCCATTCATTTTACACAACGTACAACATACATACAAACAACATACAACCGAGCAGTGACTTCGTCTTATCGTCTCCTTCGCGATACCTAACGATTCTTCCTTAGATTTTTGATGTATTTTTTTGTTCTTTCTCCTTTTATTTATTTTTTTTTCCTCTTTTCTTTCTTTCTTTTTTTCTTTTTTTTTTTTTTTCTACTCCACCTGGAAGTTATCGTCAGTATTTATTACGTTGTACGTACGTATTGTACTTACCTAGGTATGTACTTAAATACATTCATAGATACGTTGGTATGTATAGATATCACTCGACAACCCGTGGAAAGGGAAATGTTTCCGTGAGCAACGAGATCGGGGAGGATCCGTTCGTTAATGGGCCACAGCACCCGTTGATTTCTGCGAAGTGATTAATTATCGAAAGCTCGCTACTTCTTACGGGGAAGCGTCGCGCGCCTTGGGACGAGATAAGAAAGCGAGAAGGAAAAGAGAGAAAGAAAGAGAAAGAGAAAGAGAGAGAGAGAGAGACAGAGAGAAAGAGAGAGAGAGAGAACGTGGGCGAGGTGCGAACGATCCATTAATTACGGTCTCGTACATAGTCGAGAGGACGTTCGATCGTATACCTCGATTTCCTTCTTTCCTTGCAAACTCTAGCGTTCGTAGCGTATCTTTTTCTTTTTATTTTCTTTCTTTTCTTTTTCTTTTTTTTTTTTTTTTTTTTTTTTTTCTTTTTTTTTTTCTTCCTTTTTTTTCCTTTGCCAAATGCTGCTTCCTCAAAGGGATATTTTTATTCTTGTAAAGGATAACAAGGAGTTTTCTATTATGGAAAAGTCATGTGAAATAAATAGACATATGATCGTATCGATTACTTTAGACAGCAAGTAGAACTCTGAAGTAACATGATTGTAAATCAGAAGTGGAAACTGTTACATCGTCTCTCTCTCTCTCTCTCTCTCTCTCTCTCTCTCTCTCTTTCTCTTTCTTTCTCTCTTTATCTTTCTCTTTCTTTCTCTTTCTCTCTCTCTCTCTCTCTCTCTCTCTCGTACGCGTGATATAAATTGTGGTCCAGAGTGCAGTTCGTCCAGTTTACGAGATAATTTATCGTTCTCAGAGAGCAGTATCTCAGCTTCTGTTATAGACGTAAGTACATGTACGTGCTTACGTGTCGCGAAAGGATATCTTGTAAGTGTCCTACGTTGACTGTGAACAATGCGATAAACACGTTGCTACTTGTGAACCCTCGTTTAATAAAAATCGAAATATCATTACTGATTTCGAATAAACAGATGGAGAGAAACAGAGAGAAAGAGAGAGAGAAAGAGAGAGAGACTAATGCAACATCATCCTTTCATCTTTTGATCATCTTGATCGAAAAAAAATTCATCGGTCCTCCTTTCACCGTCCCTCACCATGGTACGATCCGTTCTAGTAGTCGCTTCTAATATCGGCGAATGCGCGTCGTAGGAACCGGTCGTAGCAACCCCAAGGCAGGTTCGAGAGCGACACTAATCCCTTAATATCACCTTACAAGGCGTCTCGCGACGTGGCCGCGTGTCACGTTATGGAAGACACGACGGGAGTCGCACCGCCCTATCGCCGTCCTGGAATCTCACAGAGAGAGAAAGATAGATAGATAGAGAGAGAGAAGAGAAAGAGAGAGAGAGAGAGAGAGAGAGAGAGAGAGAGAGAAGTGAAGAGGGTGAAGGGTGGGGGAGAAGGGAGAGGACATCGATCGACGATATCCGTGTAACAGACGAGTACACGTACCACCTTCCTTCTCCTCCTCCTTCTCTTCTCTCCTCCTCCTCCTCCTCCTCCTCCTCCTCTTTCTTCTCCTTTTATTTGATTTTTTCCTTTGCGGTTTGGTCCAGAGCCTCGCCCTCAGCATCGCGTCGTTTTTCAATCTTCCCTTCGGAACGAGAAAGACAGAGGGAGAGGGAGAAAGAGAGGGAGAGACGCGTCTTCTTAAGGCACACGCACCGAGTGTGCGTGTCACGCGAGACGAAGGATAAGGAGGGTGAAGAAGAGAACGAGGAGAAGGGAGAAAGAGAGGACCGAGTTCGAAGCTTGGCAGAGGACATGACCTCGGAGAAACCTTCGTGACCTGAACCGGTCCGCCTCGTGTTCTATGTGGGACAGGGGCTCTCAACTATTTTACTAAAGTCTTATATTTTCTTTCTTTTCATCTCTCTCTCTCTCTCTCTCTCTCTCTCTCTCTCTCTCTCTTTCTTCTTCCTCTTAAATTCCATAAGATGAATGATCCATTTGTCGATCTTTACTCGATCGGAAAATCAATATCATAGCCAAAGAAAGGTCGTTCAAGAGAGTTTCATAGAAGCTCCGAAGCGGAATTATTAAGAAATTAGCGATGTACATAAGTTTTAATATCGGGCTGTGTAGACCACGAGATTGTATATTACGTATCGTATCATATTATTAAGAAACCCGTTCCTAATTACAGTAGGCATTCCTAAGAGGTAACCGGCACGTAGTAAAACCCAGTCCAGATCTTACTAATAAACCGAATGGTTCTCGTTCAGAAACGCAAGGCCGTATCGAGTATACCGGAAGTCATTGCGTCTTAGTAGAAGGATCGATAACGAAGTCGAGGGCTCTCCTAATGACAAATTACAAGAGCGAACGTCGTTAAGGTTTAAAGCACGTTCTACGCAGGCCTCGGGATCGAGAAGCGTGCTTCTCGGCTATTTCATTTGCCTTAGCGTAACGAAGCGTTTAAAACTACCGTACGTTTCGTATAAATCCATCGGAAACAAGAAGTCGCTTCTAGTATATCGATTAGGACTTTAACGATTGTTCGTAATGACGTTCGTTGACGGGATCTTTTAGACATTTCTTTCTTTCTTTTTTTTTTTTTTTTTTTTTTTTTTTTTTTTTTTACTATTCTTTCTTTTCCATTTTTTTCTTGTTTCTTCTTTCCCGAACATTTTCAAAGAGCTATAATTTATAATAAACTCTTTCGATGTGCTTTATACGAAGCACAGTCGAACGAATTTCCGAGAAATCAAATGTGTCTCTCTCTCTCTCTCTCTCTCTCTCTCTCTCTTCCTCACACACACACACACACACACACACATATATATATATATACGAAGAAGAAACGTGAAGTTACTCTTTCGCAGGATATTTCACGGATGGTAAATTTTCTAGAGATACGCGGGAGAGGAGAGATACGTGGCCCGAGATATAGAGGACGGTGGAGATTAGCTCGGTCGACGAACGTGCCTTGGTACGTGCGCATGTCGCTTCTTGCATAGTGCAGCACGTCGCAAAAGTCAGAGGTGACGTGTCACCGAAGGTGACGACGATTCCACGCTTTCGTTGTGCAACCAACAACAAGCACCGATACGTAAAAGAACAGACTTAAAGTCACACGCAATCAATGAATATAATATATGAGCGCGTCAAAGATCGTTGCTAATAACTCCGATCTCGTGTCATTAAGGTGAAGATAAGATTTTTCTAAGAAAGACAGACAGAGAAAGAGTGTGTGTAAGAGAGAGAGAGAGAGAGAGAGAGAAAACCTTTACCACATTCTGTTCTTTCCAATTGATCTTTTTTTCGTCTTCCGTGATAAAGATTACGTAAACGCTAAGTTACATACCTATGTGTTTGCCTTGTATTTTATTGTATTTCCTTTACTATCCATGCTCCCACCCACCCCATTTGTTACACAATAAAATAAATTTACTTTAACGAGCAACGAAGGTATCTCAATTCCTTCACTTATCATCAATGCATCTTTGTTTACGTCGAATTATCCCAAGAGTACGGGATGTATTCGAGACGTCCATCGTTTGTCTTTAACTACTTAATTATCTATTCACTGTTGCATCTATTAACTCCTTCGTCATTTTTCTCTTCCTTTTTTCTTTTTTTCCTTTTTTCTTTTTTTTTTTCTTTTTTTTTTTTTTTCAATTTTATTTTTATTTTTGTTTTTCATCGTACGTACGGTCTATCCGTTACAAGATCGTAGGTGAAAAAGAATGCTCCCGTACCGAAGTTCTGTCTCTAATGTGACATTTACTTCGCGATGATAGCGCATCCTCGTAATGGAGAGATGCGAGAGTGGATAAAAAAGGATGGGTTAGAAGAGAATGACATCGAGTGAGCGTGCGCATTGTGCATACACACGCATGGAAGGACAACTCGCGGCGAGATGTGTGCGTAGCGAGGTTCGTCGTAAATGTCTTCATCCGTAAGATATGAGATACCGTGGGCGTCTAAGGATACACACGTCCAATGCGTGCACACACACACACACACACACACAAACATGCATATACGCACGCAAGCAAGCAAGCACACATACATACGCACGTACACGCTAATACATAGACAAGACGAGACCTCTTTCGTCTCGCTCGACCGTCCACTTTCAATTTTATTGGACATTTATGGAAAGTGCCAGTGATGACGGTGGAAATTATATGAAAGAGATATACCTGAATGTTTAGCTTTTCTTCTATTGTCACGTTATTCGTGGTTATATTTTGCCAGATAACGGACGACGTTAGAATCCCGCGATGGATATCTTTTGTAATCGAAAAAGTTCAAAATGGCAAGAGAATGTATCGTCGATAATGGTACCTTACCTATTTACTTACTGTACATAATATTCTGATTCTATTCGATGTTTTCTTTCTTTTTTTTCTTCTTCTTCTTCTTCTTCTTCTCTTTCCGTGAAAATTGACCCCCTCAAAAAAATGAGGTTATCGTATCATCACTAGTTTAGAAAAGAATATTATTGTTGCTAGTCTGAATCTGTTTTAAACTCTAAAGTAAATTTGAGCTTAGGTATGCGAACGGAGGCAGGGCGAACCGGCTGACCCTTCCGCTCGTGTTCCCAGAGCGATGAAAATTCCAAAGAGGGTCAGAGCGGACTTAGAAAGACTCTCTCGGGCCGTACGTGTTGGCGTTGCACGTGGGTTGGGCACACACGGTGGGTAAGCTAGCGCACAATGATATACCTCGAGGCCGGTTTACACGGCTATAGGTCGAGACCTCGTCGTGTCAGAGGTGAGGCCGCACCCTGCGCATTGTGTCCTGCCCACGTGACCGACGTACACGTCAAAATCCTTACTTTTTCCATTGTCGAGACTCGTCTCCTTCCGTTTTATAAAATCTATCGATACTTAATCCCAATTCCTTGTTTAAAAAAGAATTTTCGAATAATTCTTTTCGTATCATTCAATGACAATATTTTTTCTTTTTCTTTTTCTTTTGTTCTTGAAGAAAACTTCTACTTGCGAATTATTTTATCACAAATCTAATCTCAAAAGATAGAATAATATCTTGCGAAATTTCTATGACATAAACTATACTTCTACTGACACGTGGATTCTTCGTTTTTTGTTTCAGGTAAGCAGAAACTTTCGTACGGAATATCAAGAGGTCCGATAAACCTCACGTCTCAAGGGAGAAAGAGAAAGAGGAAGACAGAGAGAGAGAGAGAGAGAGAGAGAGAGAGAGGGAGAGAGAGAAAGAGAGAGAGAGAGTGTGTGAGCGAAAGAGAGTGAAAGAGAGTGAGAAAGAAGCGCTGGATTACTTGTCGCTTTTGTGGGAATTGCATTTTAAGGTATATTTAAATGTCAAGCTTCGATGGGTTCAAGAGAAAAAGAAAGAGAGATAGATAGATAGATAGAGAGAGAGAGAGAGAGAAAGAGAGAGAGAGAGAGAGAGAGAGAGAGAGAACGCATCGAGTAAGTGAACGCATCGAACATGGGATTTATTAAACTAATAAACGGTTCCGGTTTCGTGTTTCGCGGTGGGCGTCTTCGAGGAAACCCGAAAGGAATTCTCACCCTTTCGGAAAGTCTTGATCCCGTGAAGTCTCAAGGGAAAAGCCGAGTCGTTAGCTAGAATATGCCTAAAGATACATTATCGTCGAAAGATTTATGAAAGCGTTAACCTTTCATGTCTGATTTAAAGGCTTCATATATATATGTATATATATATATATATATATATATATATATATACACACTTTCTTCCCCTCGATTTTCTTGTTTTTTTCTTTTTTTTTTTGCAAAAGAACATCTTTTAAAATTAATCGATTGAGTACGTCAAAATTTTTATTAATAGGAATCGCTGGAAGAACATCGAAAAGAACGTGCAGTTTTCTCGTGCAATCATGCAATAAAAACGGCACATAAATGCGAACGTCGGATCTAATTAGCGAGGCGTGACCGTAATCGTATCGACTTTCATTCGATCTCTCATTTGCCACGATTTAATAGAAAATAATTTAATCGTTAATCTGAATCTTTCAATAAATCGATAATATTAAGCTAGGATTGTTGCATGAACATTATTGAATTTCCTGGTAAATTTTATGGTAGAACTAGAGCATAACTTTGTAAAATTTGTTCTGCATTCGTCGTTGGTAAATCGTTCGAGATGGTTAATATCGATCAAGACGAACGTGCATATCTCGTTAATATCGCATTTTCACATTACCTTCCGTCGTAGTTCTCGTCGAACTCGTTATTTCCAGACGAACGGTACGACGAATCGACGAGGATCGATCGATCAATCGATCGATCGTACGGGCACGTTCCTCTCTCGTCAGAATTTATAGAAGCGCTAACCTTTCGCGTTTTCACCGTGCTCGAGGTTCTTCCTCCCCTCTTCCCTCCTGAATTCTCCCTTTCCCCTTTCCCATCCCTTCCATCGATTCTCGTCACGAGTCACGGTACTCTGCTTTTTTTTTTTTCTTTCTTTCTCTCACCGTAGTACTATTTCTCTCTCTCTCTCTCTCTCTCTCTCTCTCTCTCTCTCTCTCTCTCTCTCTCTCTCTCTCTGTCTCTGTCTCTCTGTTCCTCTTACCTCTTTACGCCTTC
>NC_062197.1:6282514-6285014 GCF_912470025.1 Vespa velutina | reverse complement strand
TCTTTTTTTTTTTTTTTTTTTTTTTAGTAGTAAATAGACGAGGCTCTATAAACGACATTTCAATACCCATGGGAGACTAGGATGAAATAAAGATCAAACGTTATATACGTTATATAGGTAAACGAGTAAACGGGAATCGAACGAGTTTAGAAAAAGTCTGAGAAGAAGAAAAACGACAACTTGCATATATATGATATATATATATATATATATCATAGGGATCGAATAAATCACGGGACACGAATACAACCATGCATGGATATTTCTGATAGACCGTTTCTAATTACCCTTCGACGATACGGTAGCGATTATTCAAAGAAGCTTTCGAGAGATGGAATACGCGTATGAGTACGTACGTACGCGCGCGCGCGCGCGAGCGAGCGAGCGAGCGAGCGAACGAGCGAGCTCGAGCGCCCGCTAATCCGAGCGAAGCAAAAAGCAAACGTCGTGAGCACTTTCCGCATAATAATATATTATCCCGGTCTCCGACGCTGTTGGTAGCTATTACATCGTCGTCAATTAAGTTGAAACTGCGAATCGCCTCGGCGATACTAAGAAAGAGAGAGAAAGATAGAACCGGAGACATTGAAAGAGAAAGAGAAAGAGAGAGAGAGAGAGAGAGAGAGAGAGTAAGAGAGAGAAAGAGAGAGAGAGAGAGAGAGAAAGAGAGAGAAATCTCGTCGGCTGGTGTTAAAGCAAAGGCGTCTCGCTGTTTAGAAGCGTGCTTGCTAGCGCGCACCTCTCGAAGCGACGAAGTCCGTGACCATCGAGAATCAACAAAGGTCACACAACCGTTTCCCGATGCACTCGCAATGAATAATAGGTACAGTGCGTAAAAGACGCACGTAACCACGAACGAATTAATGCGCGAGATCACGGAAAATCTTTTTTATAATCGACTTTTATATTCGACTTTGACATTTTCTTTTTCTCTTTTTTGTTTGTTTGTTTGGTTTGTTTTTTTGTTTGTTTGTTTGTTTGTTTGTTCTTCATTTTTTTTTTCTTTTTTTTTCTTAATTTTTCAATTTGTCGATCGAACTTTCGTTTCATATATTTTCCACTTTAAATAATGTTTCATCGAGATTAGTACATATCGTTGAACACTTTTATATTTGTAAAGAAAGAAAGAAAAAGTACTAATAGTAGTAAAACTAATTGTTTTAATTAATTATTACTAATCGTTTGTTTATATTAATTTCGATTAATTATATATATATACATATATATATATATATATATATATATTGTTTTGCTTAATAGTCTATATGTATGTTATTTACTTCATACGTTTCACATATATAATTATTGTCTATTCCTTCGGATAATTTCATGCATTATGCTTTTTTTTTCCCCCCCTTTAGGGGTAGGATATCTCACGTTACGTGATATATGATTTTCACTATCACCATTAATTTCGACATCGCTATAATTATATTTATATATAGTTAATATACATTTTGTACAGGAGCGAAATATTAAAATATATATAAAATTATTTATTAAATATTTATTGAAATATTTCGCAAGTAAGTACACAAGTATAAAAGCAAGTAAACACGTAGAAGCGGCGATAATCAGCATTGAATTAAGCTTATTCAGTTTTGTTACCTTCGATGTGACATACCACTTGTACGGTAAAATTACATAATCAGGGTTAAATACTCGATTAATTTGCAAAGATAAATCTTTTCGCGTGAGTGCATATACACGTAAGTACGTGCCTCTCCTTTTCTCTTATCTAATCTATCCAATCAAAATCGTATTCCTTCGTTTCTATTTCTTTTTCGATGGATATTAAAAAAACGATCGATTTCTGACAAACGCCTCTCGAAAATCAAATAATACGTAGTAACGCATTAACGAAATATAAATTCACCATCGAGATTGTTTTATCTTTCTTTTTGTTCTTTTTTTAATCTCTCTCTCTCTCTCTCTCTCTCTCTCTCTCTCTCTCTCTCTCTCTCTCTCTCTCTCTCTCTCTCGTTTACTATATTTAATACGGTATCGTTGAAAACATGTAATAACAAACAGGATATCGTCATTATAACGTAATTTTATTTTATTATCGTGTTATGTAATATCCAAGGCGTTTGTATACACTTATGTATGCATCTATCTATGTATGTAATAACTTACGTAGATACATATACTTACGTCCTGAACAAAAGTATTATCGTTCTACGATAGATTATGATGAGGTAGATAAGATGTTTAGTATGAGTTCATTAATAAATACTCGTTTTCGTTGATCATATTATTTTTCTTGATGTCATTCGAAGTGATTCAAATAACAGCTGTTATAGTACTGAATAGAAAGAAAGAAAGAAAGAGAGAGAGAGAGAGAGAGACAGAGATGAAGAAAGAGAGAGATAGAAAAGGAATGACTAGGAGTGTTAATCAGTCCATTTAACGAGTCGACCCGAGTTTACTCTTTTCGGGTTACACTTTTAGTTTGGCTATCGCTAATGAATTTTCTCAGAAAGGATAGATGAGAAGATAA
>NC_062197.1:6257514-6280014 GCF_912470025.1 Vespa velutina | reverse complement strand
ATCTCGAGCGTCCAGTAAAAAAGAAAAAGGAAAAAGAAGAAGAAGGAGAAGAAAAAAGTAAATCCACTTGATGAAGGAACATTCTTAATGAAAACATCATCGACAAGTATCGAATCTTTTGACGATGGTAGAAAGAAACAGAGAGAAGCAAAAAGAGAGAGAAAGATAGATAGATAGATAGAGAGAGAGAGAGAGAGAGAGAGAGAGAGAGAGAGAGTAGAAGAGAGAAATACAATCAACGAAACGGTCCTTCATAGAACACCAGTTGTATTCTCGTAGTAGTAATAGAAAAAGAAGAAGAAAAAGAAGAAGAGGTTCTGCAGGTAGACTTGTAGAGTAAAAGAGAGAGGGAGGGGGAGAGAGAGAGAGAGAGAGAGAGAGAACATATTTACATAAACGTATCCGCATATGTACGTAGTACGTAGGTACGTAGAAAACGCGGCGAAGGAGCAGAGCGGCTACTGCATTATGCATTAGTCATGATTACAAAGTGGCGAGCTCGTGTGGCGCGTCTATAGTAATAACGGCGTATTTGCGGTGCTTATGATTTTCCACTTGAAATGGGCATAACCCACTTTAATGGGCACGCTCAAGACCCCCTCCCTCTCCTCCTCCTCCTTCCCCTTCACCTCCTCCCCCTCCTCCTCCTCCTCCTCCTCACCCTTCCCCCATTCCACCGACATGTCCTGTTCTCTACCCTAGCTCAAGAGGATTTACAACGAATCGAAAGACGACGGACATGGTCGTCGTCATTGTCGTCGTCAACCTTGCCGTCATCGTCATCGTCGTCGTCGTCATTGTCATCGTCACCGTCGCCGTCGCCGTCGCCATTGCCATCGACGTCGCCATCGACGTCGCCGTCGTTATCGTCGTCGTTGTATATACCGTCTGCTGTTCCGATCTTTCGTGTTGATCGTGTTAACGTCATGACGCTGAATTCCTTCATTGCCTCCCGTTTTCTTCCCTCTCTTCCTCCTTTCTTTCCTTCGTGGCCTTCGAAGGTCGTTAAGACGGACCAACGATCATTATTGCCCATTTATATGTCCTGTCGACAAAACCTTGCGATAAACCTTAAGGTAATTAAAGCGAGGGACATAGAAAGATTGGACAACGTCAAGATGTTAAATATTATGTATTGGACTTTATATTAAAAGGTTACATTTAATATAGAAAATAATATATAGTAATATAATTAGGGAGATAAAATATATAATATCTACGTAAAAAGTTCTTAATAGGATTTGTAGAATTACATCGTATTATCCTTTTTTTAATTCTTTTTTTTTTTTTTTATTATTATTATTTTCTTTATAGTTTGGCGATTGATCTATGAATAAAAATTTATCAAATCGATTATAACGAAATATTGATTTATTTTTCAATAAAATAAATATAAATATATATATATATTAGTATAATGAAATATTCATACATAATTTCCGCGATTTTTTAATTTTATGTGTATATCTGATTCAAATTTCGATTCAAATCAACAACGATCGTATCCTTGTTGTTGAACCTTCGATAAAGCGAACTGTTTCTCATAACCAAGCGAGAAGAAACGTTTAGAGAGTTCATTCAATGAATACCTCGATAAAGCCTTTTGCAGAATGAGTAAAAGAAAGACAGATGGCAAATCCAGTCCTTCAACTCGTAATGGTTCAAGATGTCAACGAGAGTATCCATATCCAGAATTGTCCAGTTTCCAATGTTGATCGGCAGGTTCATTCAGAAACGAATCTCGTAGGTTTCTTCGAAAGATAAAAGGGAAAAGAATGGATGGATATAAGAACAAAGAGAGAGAGAGAAAGAGAGAGAGAGATAGGGAGAGATAGGAAGATAAAAAAGGAAAAAAAAGAAGAAGATAAAAGCGCGTAAAAGACAATAATGGCTCTTCCTTACTCCGGGAACCTATAATGATGGTTTTACACGGCGATTGCATCATGCGACGCGTGGAACTGACTTTATCGTTCATTAAGAACCGCGAGTCAAATAACCCCGGATGCGGATGCAGGAGTAACTATGCGTGCATGCGTGCGCGTATTCGAGCATACTCGTATTCGCGCGCGCGCGCACGTTTGCACTTATGAATCTCAAAGAAACGACGAACAGCAGCCTTGTCGAGACCGACTGAATATATAAACGAAGGAAAATCAACACATATACTTTCACATTCAATTCGCTTTTTCGTGAATCGTAATCGTATAGATCCGAAAAACCATAAGAGATTGTTCGTCGTCTGTTTAAGAAGTAAAAGGAATTAGGAAAGGTGGTTCAGGATGAAAGAATAAAGATTAGATCGAAAGCTAGTCGTCGTGAAAATTAAGAGGTAAAGGATAATTGTAGATATTTTCAATTCGATCGAATAAAAATTATTTAAGGAAATAACAGATTGTGCATAAAAGAAAAAAGAAAAACAAAAAAACAAAATAAAACAAAAGAAAATATTATGATCAGGTCATCGGCTTTCGAACATATCCGGAAGTGTCTTTCGAGAATATTTCGAATGCATGGTCACGAAGGAACCGTTGCGTTAACGTTCATCGGCATGCATTTTGACAGACCGACGACGACGCGTCATTCATAACATTGACAGATACTTGATTGCAATTTTTCTGATACTCACTCCCCAACTCTTCTTTCCTTTTTCTTCTTTTTCTTTTATTACTTCTCTCTAACTCTCTCTCTCTCTCTCTCTCTCTCTCACATACATACACACACACACGCACCTTCTCCTTTCACCACCCCTCATCTTGAAATGGTACGAAGAGGAGACACGGAAGAAGATTCGCGCTGGAATTCGACGAAAGCGGCTTTTAAGCGGCAAGATAATTAACGTCGACCCAGAGACGCGGTGCCATCTTTATTCCTGTCGCGCGCCACTCTATTCCTGACCTCTAAGGTCAATTCGTTTTAGCAAGGAGAGTCGCGAGATAATTTATGCTCAGGCGACTGTATCGCCTTATGAGTGTTTCGCTTCGGTGTCTTTCCTTCTCTTCTCTTCCTCTCCTCTCCTCTCCTCTTCTCTCCTCTCCTCTCCTCTCCTCTCCTCTCCTCTCCTCTTTCCTTTCCTTTCCATTTAGTTCGAGACTTTAGTAACACAACGATACGCTATTTCTCATACGTGTACTAACGTCATTTTTTTTTGACTCTCAACTAACAGCTGTTATCCTTAAGAAAGAGATAATATGAAGGAGTGAGAGAAAAGGAGTAAGAGATAGAGGGATGCTTACTTGCTTACATTCGAAAAGATAATTATTGATGGCGAATTCGTCGTTTGCTTTTTAACACCTGTTCAAGTTTGTTCTTCTCTTGATATACGATGCATGCCAATATTAAACTTTGATTGACAATTCGTAATCGAAGATGAGAGAAAGAAAGAAAAAAAGAAAGAAAAGAAAGAAAGAACAAGAAAAGAAAAAGAAAAACGAAAAAAGAAGAGAATAATCCGCCAATGTTCGCGCTCTCGTACAAACCTCTCTCCCCATTCTTTTTTCTTTCCTTTTTCTTTTTTTCTTTTTCCTTCTTCCTTTGGCTTCTCTTTTTTCTCGTTTCACGGCATGGACACGACACCGTGTCGAAGTGTAAAATATCGTAACGACGTGTTAAAACGTACCGCGACGTTGCTATACGGGAATACTCTGTTGAACGTTTATCTTTCTATCCTACCTATTCTGCTTTCGAATCTTTTCGAAAAATAATTCTAATCGTAATAATTTCGTAAGAAATATTTACAAAAAAGAAAAAAAATATATATATATAAAAAGAAAATTTGTATCGTATTCGATATGATTATAAAATTAATTTTAATTAAAGTATATTTAATAGAAATAGATATGAACTGAAAAAGAGAGAGAGAGAGAGAGAGAGAGAGAGAGAGAGAGAGAAAAGAGGATACACACAACATAGGATTTTTAATATTAAACGATCAATTTGAATGGATCGGTAAGGAGTGGGGATGGGGAGGGCTTGGGGGGGGGGGTTTAAAGAGAGGGAGGATTCTATTTTAAACGCAACTGCATGTGGTATATGCCTTGTCTCGTTTTCTAGGACTTTTGTGTATGCGTAGACGTAGAAGAGCAAACCTTTAAAACGACGACACTTTTATAAAACAAACGAACGAAGTCCATAGACGGAACTATTCAAACGGAAATTATTGCCGGCAATATTTTCCTTTTGACGTTGCTCGCGATAGGCCATGGAAAATCGTAAGTTTGAGGAACGCGACTAGAAATATAGATAGCGGTTAGTTTTATCGTTCGGTTCTTGAAGCGCATCGTTCAAAGAAGAAGAAAAAAGTTTTAAGGAATAACAACCGCGAACGAACGGTTTTCAAACAATGGTTCTAACTCTTTGACGACAACTCGCAAAGTTTTGCATTTCAGTTATGATATTTGTCGTACGTGCTACTCCGACCAGCTACCGCGCTCATAAATCTTTCGTCCTACGGTAGATTATTAAAATGAAGACTCCCGGAAGTTAACGCGAAAAGGTAGAGATATATCAGAAATCTTTAACGTTCGAATTTTGTGCTGTACCATTTGTAAAATTTACCTAGCGATTATTATTACTCCTCCTTTGTCGATAATAACAAACTTGATTGTTTATCTTGTAACATGAAATTAAATGTGTCTAATTATAAAAGAAATTTTCTCAAGTCGATTCACGATTAATAATCAATTTTATCGAATGTTCTTTTTCAATAAAAAAAATTAAAAGAAAGAGAAAGAAAGAAAGAGGAAGAGAGAGAGAGAGAGAGAGAGAGAGAGAGAGAGAGAGAGAGAGAGAGAGATGATAATTCAAGGAAAGTATAAATTTTTTCACGTTCGGCGAAAAATCAAACGTAATATCGTAGAAAGAAATACGATGCTTTTCGTTTACGATCTCTAACATCTAATGGAATTTTTATGAATAGTCATAAATATTTCTAGTGTGAAACGATGAAGTCATCCGATAATGACTGTCGTAGAAATTAATTTTATGAGAATTGTATTCTTACAGTTAGTCCTTGTATTGAATTGATAATTCTAAAAGTGTTTTTGCAAATATTATAAAAGTATTTGATAAGAAAATTTGAACAATTCGATTGAGATTATATGTATCGGATGTATAATTCTAATTTGTTTTGTCGAAATAAGTAGCTGAGAGTTCGTCGATTGGATCGTAGCATCTCAATTAACGGCATCTGTTTTACGATCGGACGATGACCTATACCTGCATGTTACAAGAAATAACATTGCGCCTCCGTTTAGTTCGATAATTTATTTCGATAATTTTATTCAAATTAAAATTTCTTTCTTTCTTTTTCTTTTTCTCTTCTTCTTCTTCTTTTTTCTTTTTTTTTTTCTTTCTTTTTTTTTTTAATGTCTCAACTTCTCCATACATACATACATGTATACATATATATGTATACACATATGTATATATATATATATATATATATATATACCTATATATCTGTATAGGTAAATATATAATGAAGATTAATCATACGATAAGAGAATCTTTTGGAAATGGAGAAAGAGCCGATTAAATCGACACTTCGAAGAAAAGGTATTATCCATTCTTGAAATGAGGAGGACATTTAAGAGATGAGAAAGCCTGTTGAATTGAAGCTTGGGAGGAGATCAGAAAGAAAAGCAAGAAGAGTAATGGAAAGATACGAGATCCCTGGTGTATCCGTGCGAGATCCTGGTGAACGTGGCAAAGTAGGGAAGAGAAAGAAAGAAGAAGAAGAGAAAGAGAGAAAGAAAGAGAGAGAGAAAGAGAGAGAAGAACAGAGAAGAAAAGAGAAGGTTGGTGGTATAACAGCACCGGCATCGGCAGTGCGCTCGATCGTATCGGACAGCAAATTCGGCGGTGCGGACGAGTTACTGCCTCCATAAAATTCCAGGCGTTTAACGATGACAAGAATTTATTGGATATTTTTGGTAGCCAGGATGGGACAGTGACCCTGTTGAGTCGTCGTACTCATTGGTCCCTCTTCTTCCTCTTCCACCGTTTTGCCCTCACCTTTACCTGGTTCTCGTCGTTCATTTCACCGTGTAGATACGTTTCTGCGATCGAGGAAAAAGATAATGGCGCCAAAGACGGGTACATTTATTGAACGTAAATTTCTCATTCTCTCGTTTTCTCGCTTTCGAGAAAAGCTAGCGCCATGATAAAAGTCACCATGTAAACTCTGTTCTCTTTGACTACTATCCCACTTCTTCTTTACCTCTCATCCCATTTTACTCTTTTTATTCTTTCCTTTTTTTTTCCTCCTCAACGTATTTCATCGAAATATCTAGTGTTGAAAGATAACGTCTTACGTTAACGCGATCCGACGTTAAGAAAGTTTTACGACAAAAATATAGAATATACGCTTCTTTTATTAAATCAAGAATGATCAAGTTATTCTTTTAATTTTATGCCCGATAGTTTTTTCATATCTCTTTTAAGACTGGATTAAAAGATTTTCTTGATAATTAATTGTTAATCACCAATGACGCAAATATTCATAAAAATTATATTATTAATAATTAAATTGTAGAATAAAACGTTCCTTCGAATAGTATTTATTATCATATATAAAGATTTAAGAATGACAAGTATCTTATTAATTATAAAGGATATCAAGGATTAATATGATAGATAATGGAGAATTAATTTGAACTATAATCCATTTAATTTTAAATTTATATTTAGATCGTTGATTACGATTTTGATCTTGAAATTGTTCTTATCAATATAATTATTGAATCGATTTATTTATTTATTGTTTTCATAATTTCTTAATAAAAATTAAAATTGTTCAGGGACAATTAATTAACGTCTAATTGGATTTCGTTGATGTTATAGGTGAAGCGTCTGGTGAAAACGCGTCCACGGGTACTGGATCTCGTGGTGGCGATCGTGGAGAAGCAGCGGATTTAGGAACGCACACAGAAGAGAACGAGGAGACCACCCTGGCCGCGAACACAGCGGTCGACGGCAGGGGCGGAAGCCCCCAGGACGCCCACCTCTCGGGTTCGGCTACTAGCAGGCCTTCAAGAGGCAGAAGACGTCAAAATCAGAATGGTCTCGATACCGCTCAAGTGAGTTCACTGTCTCCGTTTATTAATTTCTCAAAGATATATTTTAATTAATGATTAAAAATTATACACACATCCTGGCATTAATCCGGTTTATTTATTTATTTAATAAAATTAAAGCCGTGCGATCGCGTCGTAAATTATTCAAAGTATTCTTTTTTTTTTTTTTTACATTAATTCATTACGCAAGGATAAAAGAAAAATATATAACGAATAATTCCCATTGGTACGTTATATTATATTTACCAATCTTTTCCTTTTTTTTTTCTTTTTTTTTTTTCGAAATTATCATTTTTATTTTTGACAATTTAATATGGACCACCTGAGAAGATATACGTGAATAGAATTATCGATAGGTACGAAGGTTACACGTAGTCAAAGTTCTTTTTGTCTTTTTTTGTTTTTTTTTTTTTTTCTTTCTTCTGATCTTTCGATCTCATCGAGAAGTTCGAGGCGTTTGAACAAATATAGAAAGGTAGGAGCCCAGGACCATACGAATTTTCGAAAGAAGAATCGTCGGCTTCGAGTGTTTGATCGGTCTTCGCGTAGCACTCGATGAACACGTGCGAGAGTTTCGAGAGATTTTCTTTGCATTGTGTGACGTAGAGGAGTAAAGAAAGAAAGAAAGAGAGAGAAAGAGAAAGAGAGAGAGAGAGAGAGAGAGAGAGAGAAAGAGAGAGAATAGAAAGAAAGAGATAGAGAACTCTCTTATCCTTTGACCGGTAGCCACTGTACATGTGTACTCGAAGAGTCCCGTTCGAAATCTCTGACCGGTCGATTGACTCACGTATATACAGACGATGTCAACCTCGTCGAAAGGTGCAGTGTCATTCTTTCGTTGACACACACGCGAGCTACGTTTGACGCTTCTGTAAACGTTTTAGAACGAATGCAAGAGTGGTAGAGAGAAAGAAAAAGAGAAGCGGCACTCGGTATAGAGCTTTTAAAAAGTCTATGGTCATCCTTGAAAAGAATAGTCACCGAATGACACACTAGATTCCTTCCTACTACCGTATCTTTTATCTTTTTCTCTTTATCCATTTTTTTTTTTTTTACTTCTTTCTTTCTTTCTTTCTTTCTTTATTTTTTATTTCTTTTTTATTTCTTTTCTTTTTCGTCTTTTTTCTTTTTCTTTTTTTCGTCATTATATTCACGATTTTACTTGGAAGAAGAGCCGCGCTCGCAGTCGAGGCGAGAAAGAGATTTACAGTGGGCTCTTTGAAACAAGCAGCCTTCTCGTTCTCGGGGGCTCCTTAGGGAACCTATTCTACCGCCAATCGAGTCTCGTTCTTCTTGGTGTCACGTGGTCTCCGCACCGGTAGCGCTCTCGCCACGAAGGAGTTAACTCTTGCGCCACGCGTTGCCTTCATTACCATATCTCGGATGCAATCTGTTCTCAGGGAATTAATGCGACCGAGATATTTCCTACTAGTCCGTACTATCTCTCTCTCATTCCGTCTACTATCTCTCTCTCTCTCTCTCTCTCTCTCTCTCTTTTTTTTCTTGGTTCTAAAACGAGAGAGACCTCGAGTGAAATCGTAAGAACGCATTTCCCGATCAAGGACGTGTTAAACGAGATAACCGAACGACTTCCCTCTTATTGACGACTTTTCTATGTTTCGTTTCAGGTTAAAACAGAACGACTAACACCTGACAATAACTCGACCTCGTCGAGAAGCGTAACGCCATCGTCGTCGAGTCATCCAGGCACGCCACCAAATGCGACATCCCTCGGTGGACCCGAGGGGCCACCACCACCGCCGCATCATCTCAAGCACATGGAACAGATGATGGGACGTAATTGCAGTGATTTTATGAGAAGCCTTGCCGCAAAATACAACAACGCCAATCCTAACGAGTACGTTTCCTTGTTCGATAAAATATATATGATTATATGATGCACGCTTGCGATTTCTATTGTTTCAAGGAAAAATTTATTCAAATGTTTAATTCCTCTTTGAATAAATAATCACACGTATCGTTTCGTTCGTTTGCATTTAAAGCATTTCTGTTGATTTGTATATCATTGGATCGTTGTTTCGAGGGAAAACGATTAAGACAGTTATTTTTATTATCAATATTAAATGTATTAACGATAGTAGCAACAATATATACATTATCAATAATAATAGTTCGTTAGACATGTTCATCCTTTCGTTCCCAAATCTTATCGTCCTCTTTCGATCTATTCACACATACAACCACACACACACACACACACATACAACCGTCCGCATTTCTCACGCGTTCTTTCACTTATTTACACGTGCTTGCCGCTTAACTCACGTTACTTGCCACGCAACTTCGTAATAAAAATTCTGTACAAAAAGGGGAAAGAAAATAGAGAAAACATAAAAAGACGCCTTAATGTTTAAAAACCTTACAATGTGAGAAAATTGTGAGAGAGCATTGATTGCGAAAAGATTTATCGATCGAGAAATTTTATTGTTTGTTCACAGTTACTTCAGTACCCTAAGAAACGGTTATCCTCCTGGTTTGGATCCAAGGTTTCCTGCGTTTAAGACCGCAGCCACACCGTTCGTAGGTCTAATGGCCCCTCTTGGAGCGCCACAACCAACCACCGTTCAAACCACCTCGCCTCTCTCCAATAAGGATCCCAAGGAGCAGAAACAGGATAGCATATTCGGGAACCCGGTCTTTCCTCCTATGCTCGATATGTCGTCGACGCAAGCCCTTTTGCACATGGTGCGAACGGCGAATGCGGCACAGAACGCTGCCGAACTCGAGACTTATCTCAAGGGTAAATAAAAATGTTAATTCGTAATTATAACACGAATATATTGATTTTTATAATAAATCTTATGACAAAGCTTAATACGTAAAAAAAAAAAAAAAAGAGAAAACAAAAAAATATAAAGAACAGTAACTTTCATACATATACACAATTTTCGATTTCGATATCGGTGATTTTACGATTTTCATTATTTTTCAAACAAATCACAATAATAAATTTCATTTATTTATATCCATGAGAAATAAAATAACGAAGGACATCATCGCTTGATCCCAATTGAATATTCTTCTCTTATCGACAAAACAATTTTTAATCAAAAGGTGCGAACAAACGTGACGCGGGAGTGACAAGCCCTTTGGATCTCTCGACTCCAGGAGGATTTGCACCTCGTAAAAGGCAAAGGACAGAAACGAGGAGATCAGGGAGCGTATCTCCGAAACCCAAAGCTACCCCACCTGGTCCGAGCACACCGCCACCCGTCAGATGTCCCTCCTTATGCGGTCACATGCCGTGCGGTGATGGACAAGCGGTTAATCGTTGGACCATCGAGGATGTCGTCAATTACGTCTCCTCGATTGACATTTGCGCAGAATACGCTCAGGTAAGTTTCACATTTTCTAACATCTTTGATTCTAACTCGGGCTAGATACGGATAAAAGAATTTGCGGATAGAGAGAGAGAGAGGGAGAGAGAGAGAGAGAGAGAGAGAGAGAAAGAGAGCAGTTCGATCAAAGTTATATAGTAGTTTTGCTATCTCTTTCTCTTTCTCTCGGCATGCCGGGAATAGTTTTAATTGCTTTTGAAAGTCGCTCTCGTAACGACGCATCGCGCAATATTCTCCGAAGCGTTCGCTCTTCTATTTAACTCCTACGTCAGGTGAGGCAACTGAAGGATCTAGAAGGCTCCGAATGACCCGACATCAGTCAATCCGGACAGTCGGGAAGACGAGGGGCCGCGTGCCAGCTAAGGAGAACTCTATAATGACCCCTTGAAGCTAGCGGATCGACCCTCCTCCAATCTCCTCGTCTCCACACTTTCTCCCTTCCTCCCTTCTCACCGCCACTCTCTTATCCACCGGTGAAATTCATCCGCGAGCCGAGTGCAATCGCTTTTCCTTTTTTCTCTCTATCTTTTTTCTTTTATCTCCCACTCCCGTTTAACCAAGAATAACAGTTTAGATCGAAAGTCTCGATTTCTTTTCGCGAGATATTCTTATATCAAATTGACCTTTTTATAAAAGGATAAACGAAATTTGGAATCACGATCGTTGTAAGCCATCTTTCAGAATAATTTAACAGGGATATCGCCCGTCAAGAAGGATTCTTTCACGAGTTTTAAAAAGAGAAAGAAAGAGATAGATAGATAGATAGAGAGAGAGAGAGAGAGAGAGAGAGAGAGAGAGAAATACTGGCAATCTCTCTTGCATGCTGTCAGGTTCGATTATCCTCGGCCTATCGTTAGGCCTCGTTTACGGTTACGCTCTTCGAAACGTCAGACTGTCAAGGCCGTGAATTTTTGCGCGAACGCGCTTGGCATGCATATTCATGACACACTCACTGGAAACGCAATCGAAGATGAGAAGAATGAGAGGAGAGGATGGAGGGTCCTCGAGTACTTCGATCTTCCGTCGAGCAGATTCGACAATGACAAGGGCCGAATGTGATTATAATACTGGTACTTTGTACCTTCAAGAACTCTCTCTCTCTCCCTCTCTCTCTCTCTCTCTCTCTCTCTCTCTCTCTCTCTTCCACCTTTTATTCTTTGGTTTTTTTTCTTTTTTTATTTTTTTCGAGACAGAAAGGAATAAAGTCCAAGGAGTTCCTGGAGTTAAATTTTTTTTTTTGCTCTGCGCAAATAAGGCACCGCGAGAGAGAAAGGAGAGTAAGAGAAAAAGAGAGAGAAAGATAGAGAGAAAGAGAGAGAAAGTGAGACGGATCTTCTCGAAATTATGGCACCGATCCTTATCTCCATAAAAGGATACCGCGGAACGGATCGACGACGGTGAGAGCACGATCCTTTACGTAGATTCCCTCGAATTATAGCATCGATCCTTATCGGTTCTTCTTCTTCTTCTTCTTCTTCTTCTTCTTCTTCCTCCTCCTCCTCCTCCTCCTCCTCCTCCTCCTCCTCCTCCTCGAGACTCCGAAGTGCCTGTGCTTGTGCTTATGCTTGTGCTTGCACGAAGCCAAGTGTGTACAGTGCAGTGCAGTGAATTCGCCCTCTTCTTTTGCGAACATTACTCGCGTGGCGTGAAATACTCACCGCGAGCGGGGAAAGGAGGTAATTAATATCGCGCCGTGATATGACGCACCAAATGGTGCTTAACGATTATGCCTTACGATTTATTTACTGAGCAATGAAGATCTACGACTATCGCAGCCGTATTTCACGTTAGAGGAAAAGAGAAAGAGAGAGAGAGAGAGAGAGAGAGAAAGAGAGTTAAAAAGAAAGAGAGAGTGAGAGAGATAAAAAGAGATAGATAAAGAGAGCAGTTAAATGAGAGGAATGAAATTGATTCCTTCGCGAGAGAAAACTTATGCTCGTTGCATCACGATTTTTATGATTTTTTGTTATCATTCTATTTTTCTTTTTTTTTCTTTGTTTTTACGGTATCGTAACTTTCCATTTTGTTACGATATTATATATATATATATATATATATATGTGTGTGTGTGTGTGTGTGTGTGTGTGTGTGTGTGTGTGTACACGATTAAAATTTTTCTTACTTACCATTTTGCAATTACACGACGGTCTTAAGGTTACTTAAAATCGGAATTAGAAAAGATATCGAATGTTTTAAAGCCGATGAAAATTAAAAATACGAATGTTGACGAATTTTTCTCTTAATTAATATTTTTTCTATCGTATTGCATCCGATCACGCATACGATATTCATTTGAATCATTTGACGGAATAAATTTTCACAATAATTCCACAGGTTTGACCTTGCAATAGGAATTACGAGGAAGCGTAGAACTCGGTCGTTGACATCGCCGTGATCGTTAATAATCATCGGGAACCTTTCCTTACTACATTCGTAGAGGTACGAAGCAGTAGCAAGATGCGCGCGGATACTTATCTGCGGGAATGAATCTTAGCAGACTAATAACAGCCGCTTAAGAGAAACTAATCTATCGATCCGACATCGGGTTACCGGATACCTTCTCATTTTCTCGGTGATCTAGCGACTCTATGCCAGGTTGTATGGCGTGCGCGTCTTCTCTTCCTTTTACTATCTTTCCATTCGTATTCCCGCTTAAGACGATCGGATGACGCAAGTAGTAGGGAGGGAAAAGTAAAAGTAAAATCTCAACGTAAAACTTCACTTCAGCTCTAACTGAAGAAAAGAGGGCGATAAACGCGTAGGCGTAATTCACGAGTAAAACGTCGAGGTAACACGTCGGCTTCGTTCTTTTTGTCTCTGTCTTTCTAAAGAACACAAAAAAGGAAAGGAAAGGAAAGGAAAGGAAAGGAAAGGTAAAAAAAGAAAGAAAGAAAGAAAGAAAGAAAAGAGAAGAGGGAGAGAGAGAGAGGGAGAGAGAGAGAGAGAGAGAAAGAGAGAGAGAGAGAGAGAGTGAGAGAAAAAAGAAAGAAAGAAAGAGAGTAATAAGGTGGTGCGATTTGAAAAGCGAATTGTATATAGTAGACACATATATACACATAAATACAAATGTACGTATGCGTCTCTAAATATCTCCTTTGTATATAGTACTTAGGTATACACTATATCGTTGTGGCACGTTCTCTAAGATCGTTAGAAAGTCATGAATGTGGATCGGTCTCTTCGAGAGAGAACACACACACATACACACATACACGTATATAGAGGTCTTCCGTGATGGCGAAGTTTACACGAGGATAGCCGTCTCGTGTCCTCTGACGTCCCACGCACGCGTGGCCTTCTCTCCTGCAAGCTTCTCGATCCTTTGCCTTGGTTAGCGGTCTTTTATCGGTCTTTTTCCTTCCGTCCTTGTCTATTCAGAGATCACCGTTCTTTGACTTTGTCTCCCGTCTCTCTGTGAACCTTCCACCTCTTTCTCTTCCACCTTTTCCTTCTCCTCTTTCTGCTCCTCCTCCTTCTCAATCTCTTGCTCTTTCTATCGAGGTATTCGATGGGGTCACATGGGAAACCCGTAAAAGAAAGGAGGATGGAAGAAGGATAAAAAGAGGTAGAGTAGATAATGTCTTGGATCCTCTCGAGCAAGAGGGAAAAGATCGAGGGATACGTAACGTCTTTCTAATTTTAACGGGCCTTTAACGACCCTCCGAAGTCCCTCGTCACGTCGTTCGAACGTTATCGTGGAAAAATCCGCAACGACATCGAACCGGGGTACCTTCTTACTCTTACTCTTCTTCTTTTTCTTCTTCTTCTTCCTTCTCTTTTTTTCTTTCTTTCTTTTTTCTTCTTCTTTTCCCTTTTTCCCCTTTTTCTACTTATTTTTCATCATCTTCTTCTTCTTCTTTTTCTTCTTCCTTTTCATTTTCTTCTTTCTCTTCTTCCTCTTCCATCAAGATTAACTCGAGAAACGTCCTTGGATAGAAAAAAATATTTCTCCAAATAAAATCGTTCAGAATAAAAATACTAGAACTGGCCATTTAATGAGAGTGAGAAAGAGAGAGAGAGAGAGAGAGAGAGAGAGAGAGAGAGAGGGAGGTTACAAAATAATGATTTGGTTTCTAAGATTGAACCCTTCCGAATTGTTCCATGAACAACAAAGAAGAAATTCCATTACCCTCTCCTATCCTAATCCTCCTCCCACTACCTGGATAATTAGAAGAATCGTTCTTCGTCTTCCGAGTTACGCGTTACGAGAGAAAGGTCGTTCAGAGTTCATCGCACGATGAAGCTTTCGATAAATTCCTCAAACGGAAATTTCACTTGCTAAAAGCGACACGTTTAAAACACGTTACAGAATCTCAATTTCTATTTACGTAGGTGGGAAATTTAAAAGACTATATCGTGTTTCCCTATTTTGGTGAACGACATGTAAGGGATAAAGAGCGTTAATCTATACATTGCACCAGATATCGCGTCGGTACAACGAGATTTATACTTACGTAAGACTTTTCCGAGGCATTAACGACGAAGAGAAAGAGACAGACAGGCAGACAGACAGACAGACAGAGAGAGAGAGAGAGAGAGAGAGAGAGAGAGAAAGAGAAGGGGAGGGGGGATGGGGTAAGGGGAGAGATAGAAAGAGAGAAAGAAAGAACGAGAGAAAGAGAAAGAGAATAGACTGAATCCTTTTCACTAGCTCGAAGAAAAGAGATCTGAGCGAACTCGCGATGGAGCAGCGATTCCTTCGTAATCGAGACGAACCATCGTCGATGGATGGATCTTTTCCGAGCGACTTACTACGCAGACTAGCTCTTTCTCTTTCTATCTCCCACCACCACTTCGATAGGAAGACTTTCTAACGATTCGCCGCGCAAAGCATGATCTAACCCCGGTACGACCTCTCGTTCGGTGCGGAGTTAACGCGGTGTGTAGCACCTCTCTTTCAGTCGGAACACACGTAGGCGCCTGCCAGCAGCGGTCAATTAATCATTAATAGGCGATAATATCCATCGAGCATATCGGTACTCTGCTTTATGGCAGGCGAGAGGCCTGCCATGTCGGACGATGCTAATGCGAAGGAGAGCCGGAATCGTTTCAGAGAAAGAAAGAGAGATAGAGAGAGAGATTTTATCTTTTTTATCTCCTTTCTTTCTCTTTATCTTAACGTTTCGATGTTTTAGTAATGAGGTTTATTGATTATGTACCAATCTGAATTATATTTTATATTAAATTCGACTAGGTATATAATAATCATTTTCTTTTTTCTCATACTAGAATAATAATTACGGAAATAATTGTTTCTCTCTTTTCTCTCTCTCTCTCTCTCTCTCTCTCTCTCTCTCTCTCTCTCTTTTTCTCTTTTGTTTAATCTTTTTCTTTAACCATCGATTAATATCAGCTCGATAATTAAAACGATTCCGGGTTTAATTCGAAAGATTTCCAGCTTCTTATTCGTTGGTAATATGTATTAGGTATAACGGATGATTCTTGGTTACCCAATGTCTGTCTCTTCTCGCACGAACTCGCTCCTTGGTAATTATCGTGAGCGAGAGATCGAAATCGATACGCATTATGAAAATACTCGAATCGTTTAATCATCGACGTACTACCTTAGTACCTTGAGTACTCCTTGACTAATTAAGTATCGCCGATATCGATTATACAGGTAATTATTCCGTCCAATTAGAGTCACCATGAATTTTCGTATTATTATAATTTGCCCGATTGAATCGTTCTCTTATAAAATTACTTCTTTCTCGTATATTGGAGGAATCAATCGATCGACGGGCAAACGAACCGATGAACATATTTCATGTACTCTTTCTTTCTCTCTCTCTCTCTTTCTCACTTTTTGTTTTTATTTAATTTATTTTATGGAGAATAATTTTACAAAATGATGTACAAAGATTGCATGTATGAATACAAAGATATACGAGAGAACGAAAAAGAAAAAAAAAAAAAAAAAAAGAAAAGCTTTTGAATGTTATAAACGATATGATTGAAATGAATCTTTCGATCGTAAAAAAAGATTATTTAAATTCCGACAAAATATTTCTAATTCGATAAAATAAATAATTTTCGATAAAAGAGTTATTAGCTAATTTAAAGATACAAGACATTAAGATTCTTGTGGATATAATTAAAACGTTAAATAATATAAAAATAACATTCTTATAAAATCGCTCACAGCAACATTTCATAATTCATATTTCAGTTCGTTCTTAACATTCCGGAATCTTTCCGTGTAAGTACAACATGTCGTTAGTAAAGCTCGATCGAAGCCAGTTCCGCATGTTTCGCGAATAAAAAAGAAAGAAAAAAAAAGAAAAGAAAAGAAAGAAAGAAAAAAAGAAGAAGAAAAGAAAAGGAAAGAAAAGAAAATTTTACAAAGGCACGTAGAGTAGGTCGATATTTAATCTTGTATATATATATATATATATATATACATACACATATATATATATATATATATATATATATATATATATATGTATATATGTCTTTATCGAGTAGTCGATAAGCCGATTCAAGTTGCCTGAGGCCCTCATGCAAATCACAAGTTAGAAAGTCGCCGTGTTATCGTTCGGAACTGCGTCGAAAGAACGACTTGTGTGAAAAATGACTGTGTGAGACAGAGAAAGAGAGAGATGGTTTGTGTGGATTCCCTGTGATTCGAACGATCGACATGTAACGGACACGGACACGGACACGGACACGGACACGTGTGGTAAACGGCGTGCCGCCTAATCGTCGGAACGTTAATTAGTCCGACGCGGGCCACGTGCGCGCGCTCACGCTTTCTCCCGCGTACGGAACGTATGTTCTTACTACGTTAGATACGTATGTACACGCGTGCCTTGGCTACATCTATCTCAGCGGACAGATGGATAGATTGGACGGACGGATTTATCGCGGCGATTCGAGATAGCCGATCGCTTTATTTTACGTTCCACCTTTTGAAATAACTTTCTTTCGCAATCGAAATAATCAGGAGTCGCGGTGGCGGGCTTGATCGACGACGATCGGAGTCGAAGCGAGAGGATTCATTAAGGAAGCGTACGTATATACGACGCTTTATATACCTATCTACGGTATGAAGGGGAACGATATAAAGAACTCGACGTTTTCTAGACGCGATAACGCGATCTCTATCGAGCTTCAACGTACATATATACATATATATATATATATATATATATATATATATATATATATATAAACATACGCATATACCGAGGTGCATAGATATATCCGTATATCTATATAGATGTCGTGATGGCACTGGTGTTAGCGAAAGGGTCGAAGGTAGTTGGAAAAACATCGAACGATCTCCGATCCTCGTTATCTTGTCTACCTATTAACGGAACATGTAGGATCCCTTTTCTGCGATGGTATCGTTCTCTAATCGTCATAGTTTCTGCCGTTTTTTCTTGCTTTTTTTTTCTCTCTCTCCCTCTCTTCCATCCCCCCCCCCTCTCTCTTGCTCTCTCTCTCTCTCTCTCTCTCTATTTTCTTGTTTTTTCTTTTCTTTTTTTTTTGTTCTTTTTTATTTTTCCTATCCTTTTCGTGTTCTTACTATCGTGGAACGCGATCGGACGTACATACGTCGCATCGGCGTACACTCGACGAAGATCGTCGCTGGACATCGATATATCCGAGCCGTATCGTGGATAAGCTACGTCGAGGAGGCCAATTGGAGTCTTGTATACGCTATATAAATACGTACTATCTCATGGACATTGTGACGTGACGAAAAGGAAAAGAGCGAGGTATCGTGCCATATACGAGAGAGACACGTTAACGACGATTTTATCGAGCAACCATGGAGGATGTTATACGATCCGTTTGATCGTCTCCGCCTTGGCGTCTTTAGTGGTAATTCTCGTTATCCTTCTTTAGAAACGTCGTCGTTGTCGTTCAATCGTCTCTCTCTCTCTCTCTCTCTCTCTCTCTCTCTATTTCTATATATATATATATATATATATATAGATATGGTTCTTCCGGTTCTAAAGTTGATTCTAGATGTCGACATTTAAAAAAAGCAATTGACTCGAGTTTGTCGTTCGAATTGAATAATTTTAAAAAGGACCGAGCTTTTACCTAAATGTTTTTAAATCTTATCGATCTTTTATTCACTCAAGTGTTTATTCGAAGATTTTATTCGAACGATCGAACGTCGACCGAAAATGTAACGATTCTCGTACGAGATTGTATCTATCGAGAGAAACATTTTGTATCTAACGAATTCGAATTCTTTCCTTATTCGTGATTTACCGGATTGAATCGTGGTTTATTATATCGCATGTAAAGAGATGTATCGGGATTGGAAATGGAAGATTAGCGTGGGTGTCTTCGTATCTGCGGCGATTCTATCGATCGAACCTATACGGTGCTCGTTAGGCTATGACTAATTATAGTTCGTTATAGGTCAATGCTTAATTACACCGCGGGCAAGATTCCACCTCCGCTTTCGGGTTTATCGTTCTCCCGATCTCTCTCTCTCTCTCTCTCTCTCTCTCTCTCTCTCATTCTCTCTCTCATTCTCTCTATCCCTGGCGTTACGTACAGCAACAGGTTCACCTCGAGACTGGTTTGATTTTACGCGTCCGCCACCATTACGTGCCCACAATTATGAATATCATCGTGCAAAACTTTTACAATTATTCGCCGTTCGTTTCTTTTAATCTCGTAAGGTTCGATAAGATTAATCACGTTCAGCGAATTTTCAAAACATTGGATTATTCTCGGTAAGGTTAATTAAAATCAAGACGTAAATGTAACATTTCGATCGAAATGCAAAATATTGATCCAATCTGATCCGAATAAAGAGATATAAAAGGGGAGAAAAAGAAACAAAAAAAAAAAAAAAAAAAGAAAAAAAAGAAACAAGAAAACAAAACAAAAAGAAGGAAAAGAATTTTGCTCGTATTATTTTCGTAAAAATGAATGAATTCGAACGATATATCCATGTCGAAGGATATGAACGTAAATATAATGAATCCTTAAAAGGACGATGTTTACCCATCGCCAAGATAATGTACCACCACCAACGTTGAATATCCTCTTTCCGTCTGTCTTTCATGGAGAGACAAATATCATATTCTATCTTCTTCCTTTTCTCACACGCGCAAACATATACACACACACACACACACACACACATACCTACACACATACTGGAGATGAAGCGGCACACGCATCATTTTTGCTATTTTCCACGGAGCAAGTTACACTCGGCCGTCTCTACACACGTATCTCGTTATCATTTAAGGATGATTACGAAAGCTGGCGCGGCGCACGTACCGCTTTGAGGAGATGATTGCGCGAAGATGAGGCCTGGAATCGTGAAACGACGTGCGACGATCAACTGCACCGGTGGTCTTTCTCTTTCTCTCTCTCTCTCTCTCTCTCTCTCTCTTTCTCTCTCTTTCTCTTTCTCTTTCTCTCTATTTCTCTTCATCTCTTTCCTCAAGATGTTTCGCGCCACGTCTTTTGAGAAGTCACCGCGATAGAGTAAAAGACCCCAGAGTATTGCCATCCATGCCATTACGAAACTATTTAATTGCGCAATCTCGAGCTCCGACCTATCGAATATCGATTTGAGAGAAGAGAATCGTGCACCGTTCTTTAATTCGATTCGCTCAAGAGACATCAAACAAAATGGGAGTTAGAAAAATATCTTGACGAACTCCTTCGTACACCTAGAAAATATAACGCGATGATGACACCGTATAGATGACACCATAAACAAAATCCTAATCTACCCTGATTCCATTTATCCTACGCTTTTATGTACTCTTATTTTTTACGAATGAATTATTTACTCGTTGTACGATTATTTACAAGTTTTATATATACATATATATATATATATATATGTAACAAAAAGTATGAAAGAATAGATATCTTTGATCATGATTAATATCGAGATATGACTGATTTCTTGGTTAGATCGATCTGTTTCGTTCGATGTAAATCGCGAGATACTGAGTAACTTCGAACTTCGTTCTCTTTCCATTTTCGATATTTCTCGGTGTGCGAGGTCATCCGTGATCCTTCCTCGTTGACAGATCTAGGTTGTTAGAACTTACGTCATCACTCTTCTTCTTCTTCTACGTCTTCTTCTTCTTCTTCTTCTTCTGCCAACACTGAAAAATATTCTCTCGGCAAGAAATATTCTTCTTATCCTCCTACAGGAAGAAAATATCTGCACTCTCATTTTAGAGACTTGATTCGCATTCGATTTTCCTCATTCGATAATGCTCCGTTGATGATCCTTCTTCTCGGAAAAATTTAGAATTCGATTAAGACAGTTTACATCAATTGATTTTTCTTATACCGTTATGCTCGTTTTATTCGTAGAAAGACTATGTCCATTCATTGTCGAACTAATACGTAAACACATTATAAAATCATTGAATCGTTTTATTGAAAAAGAAAAATAAAAGGAGAAAATGAAAATGAAAGAAAAAACATTGACGAACTCTTTCGTAAAATCCTTTCGGCGTCACTTATCATTTTGATTAACGTTTCAATGACAAGAAAATAACAACGCCATAAGAAGAAAGATGTATAGATACACGATATTACTGTCACGATAATGAGAACATTAATTGTTCGATCATAAATCCAACTTGACGATTAAATAAATAATTTTTAATCGAAAAATTGCGATTGATAATTAAAGATTATGATATTGTAATTATTACTCGTTAATTGAATTAAATATTACCTGACAGTGATAGATAATTATCTACCTACGACGAATAGTTTAAGTGAAAGCGTCTGGTCTCCAATTAAAAGCTTTAGTTTTCTAAAAGACCATCGTCCGTCTCCCATCGGACGTCTAGATGGAATCATCGTTACTCCATCGCACGTGTAACATCGTAACACGTTTCTGCATCCTCGATTAGCAATTTAAATTCACCGTTTATGAAGGATTCTCGTCTATTATCGACGCACGTATAAGGAAACAACATAAGAACATCTCGTTATGCCATACGCGAAACCCCATAATGTCCATCAAATCGTCGTCGTTAGTCAGCGACTTCTTTCTGCCTGTTTGAGGAGCGAGCAAAGGAAAGAGAAAGAGAGAGAGAGAGAGAAAGAGAGAGAGGGAGAAAGGGAGAGGAAGAGAATAAGAAAGAGAGAGAGAGAGAGAGAGAGAGAGGGAGAGAAAGAAAGAGAAAGAAAAAGAGAGAAAGAGAAAGAAAAAGAGAGAAAGAGAAAGGAAGAAATAGAAAGAAAAGAGAGAAGAATGTTCTTTCGTTGACGATTTCGCCATTATTTAAACGGTGCCAAGCACAATCGACTGGCGTTACCTTCCTGTTCGCTCGGAGGACTTGGACCGACGGATTTGCAGCGTTTCTTCGTCGAAGAGGAAGCAAGATGATAGATAGAAAAAGAGAAAAAGAAAGATAGAGATAGAAAGAAAGAGAAAGAAAAAGAGAGAGAGAGAGACTTTCTCGTGCATCGGTCTGGACTTCGACTTCCATCATCGTCTCGTTAGAAGCCGATCGATCTGCAAAGAGAGACGAAGAGGAATAGAAGAAGGAGGTGGAGATGGAGAAGATGGAGGAGGAGGAGGAGGAGGAGGAGGAGGAAGAGAAGGAGAAGGAGAAAAGGAGGGTCGAGAGGACGACGAGGCCGTGACGCGTTGGAAATGTGGTAAACGAACGTTCGATACCTTTAAAGGGGTTCTTATGCTCCTCTATTGGCGAACTGAGAATATACGAAGCAATAGGAGAGTACCTACCAACGAGTCCCTTTTCCCTGTCGCGTTCACGAGGACGACGAAGCGGCGGCTTCGAAAAGGGCAACTCTTCCAAAGGCGGACATAGTCATAGACAGCTGGTATCTTTATCGAATCGATTCGGCTGACAAACTGGAGGATACCGCAAGACGAATAGCCGATCTGCATGAGCTATGGAGTCGTGGGGCATTGCGATTAGTCAGGAAGGAGACTCGTACTCCTCTCGTGCTCTAATGGGCATCGTTAGCTGCTCGGTTCGAATAAAAGGGAGAAGGACAGAGAACGAGACCGATAGACAGAAAGAGAAAGAGAGAGAGAGAGAGAGAGAGAGACGTGGTAAGAGACTCGAAGTAGGCGGTAA
>NC_062197.1:6227514-6252514 GCF_912470025.1 Vespa velutina | reverse complement strand
GGTCGTGCTCCGATGCGATGGAACGCGAAATTTTGCTCGCGGTGGCCGAACCGGAATCGGATCGGCTTCTTCTTGTGCTTACTACCGATCGTCTTGTCAAACAGGAAATTATTCTCTTCTCTTGTTTATGTGTTGGAAAATCGATCTTATAATTTATTTTCTCTCTCTCTCTCTCTCTCTCTCTCTCTCTCTCTTTCTCTCTGTCAGTTTCTTTTGTGAATATGCTAAGGAAATAATCGAAACGAAATTAAGAAGGAAAAAGAAGAACAGAAATAAGATGTTAACATTCAAATATACAAAGATACGTAATTTTCGAAAAATTCGAAAAGTTATTCCCATAATTATTGCATTTACATCAATAGTATAAATATAGATGACTGAAAGGGAAAATGTAAATCTACATAAGTACAAAAAGAGAAGAAGAACGATAGAAAAAAATGGAGTCAAGACGACACGATTTTAGTCCTCGGCGAGTCGTCGAAGAAGAGTAAGATGTATGCACGGATACGTTGGCGATGGCGAATCGTGCAACGTGCTCGATAAAGAGAAAGAGAGAGAGAGAGAGAGAAGACCAGCCATCATCATTACCCTGATCCACATCTACATTGTCATTAGAGGTAGGCCGCGACGAGTTTGCTTCGTCGAATCGGCCGATACGATACCACCACCACCACCACCACCACCACCACCATCGGTTCGCGCCGCTGGTACTTCGTGCATATCCACCATCTGCCGCTGTCGTGCGATCTAAGAGGATCGAGTGGACTTATATATATACGGGAGAGAGAAAGAGAGAAAGGAAGAGGAGAGAGGGAAGAAAGGAAGAAGCTGAGACGAAGTAGGAGGGTCCTTTTACTCTCCTCGAAGGTATATAACGTCGCCTTAGGGACCTTCGCCAGCCCTTCTCCCGCACTTTTCCATCGCGTTTCTTCTTCGATCACAGTGATTACGTCGCGTCGATGCGATCCGGTGCACTAACACTCCCATATACCTTGACGTACGCATCTTCCGTTCGAGTTTTGCCTTCGTTCTTTCTACATTTCTTTTCCTTTATCTCGTCCTCCTCCCCCTCCCTCCTCCTCCTTTCCCATTCCGTAACCATCCAGAGTATCCTCTCTTTTTTCCCCGCAATCACAAGGCGATTTCACGCGTCAACGTATTTGCGACATCCTGATCGGCTCAATGCAAAGTATATCGGTTCGATGGATCCAAAGGTTTCCTGTGAAGATTGCGAAAATGTTTTATACGTTTAATCAAAGATTTTCGTCGATTGAACGAGAAAATTGAAGAAGGAGAAAAAGAAATAAAGAAAATAAATAAAAAGAATATAAAATAGAATAAAATAAAATGAAAGCCGAGTTCTGTTTCAACGTTTGATGAAAAATAGATTATTTCGTCATATCATTATTATCTCTGTACTGGTATTTCTCTCGTGAATTCGAGTCATCGACTTGGTATCTTATCCGTGTCTCGCGTTTGGATTGAGCAATTACGCTGTGATAATTAGGGCGAAGCCTTTATATCTTTGTAAATTGCGACGACGGTGGCGGCACGGTGGCGGCCACGAAGAAGTATAGAAAGAGATCGAAAGAGAGAAAGAGAGGCGGAGAAGGTCCACAGACAATGGGACCTTCGAGAAACAATAGGAGTTCCGTAGTCGGTGCACGGTTCAACGCTATAAACAATACCGCAGTGGGGCCTCGGCTGATAGGGTCAGGAGGTCAGCCCCTGTGGGAGCTCATGATTCTCTTTACTCCTCTTCATCCACCTTTCCTTCTTAGGTACTTCTTTCCACCTCCTACTAGCATCCACACCGGTTTCCTTCCTTTTACTCTTTCCCCCCTTTCTCTTTTACTCTTTTTCTTTTTAAAATATAAAAATCAATTTGATTATAAGGCAAATCTAATCCCTCCTAATTTATTTAAAAATATGTTTATAAAATTATATAGGTATATTTAGAAAAAAGAAGAAAAAAAAAATATTATGTCTCCGGAAATACTATGTCTCCTTTGAAACAACAATTTCATTCAAACAAAATTGAATAATTGACATTTTTTTTAAATCTTTATCTAATATAAAAAAAAAAAAAGAAAATGAAATAAAATAAAATAAAAAGAAAATCTAAATAAAGTTATTTAAAATAATTAAATAAAAATAAAGGAATTTTATACTATACGGTAAACACACAATGCAACTAATAATAATAATAATAATAATAATAATAATAATAATAATAATAATAATAATAATTTTAAAAATCTAAAATAGGAAATTTCCTCGAACTACGTCAAAAAGAAATTAATTTTTTCTCGTTGCATAGTCATTCTTATTATTCTGATACATCGCACAAAAGCATTATCTGACTTTAGTTTTTTAATAGCTAGCACGCGCGAGCTCGCTCACGGCCGCACTTTATATCATTGTTTCTAGAAAATGTCGCGAAGCTCGATAGTTCACATTTTAATTACGTCAACATACTCAAACATCAAGTTATTTTACTTTTTTATTTACGAAGAATAATTTTTCTACTCGTTTCCTTATCATTTCGTGTAGTAATATATATATATATATATATATCCTAAGGATTCGTTCAAAGCAACATCAATTTTCATCGAATAAGAAGGAGACGAAGAAGAAGAAGAAGAAAAAGAAGGAAAAAAAGAAAAAGAAAAAAGAGAGGAGAAATAGTTGACTAGCAAGATCCGAGCAAGGCGTATTCGCAATGGCGGTAGCGTGTAAACCGCAAATCTGCTCGAGATCCTTTCCTACGATACGATATTCGTGCTCGAGTTCACCGGCATGCTTTTAAGGTCGAAAGTCGTAGAAACGTAAATAAACTCTCTCTCTCTCTCCCTCCTCTCTTTCTCCCTCCCTCCCTCCCTCCTTCACCTCCCCCCTCTCACTCTCTCTCTCTTACTCGGTGGCTCAATAGGAAACACCTTCTTAGCGAATTCCTATTTCGTTACGTGCTCGCCCTCTTGCGATCTAGAACGCTCATTCGATTTGAGATGAAGGTATGCAACTATGATCGTACATATGTGTTTCTCTCGTTTGTGTATATACGTAATAAACATACATATGTACGTAAGCGAGTTTAAACCCCGTAGGCCTCTTGTGAAAAGGGGTCATGACGGGGTCGAGTAATGACGGGGCGAACTCTGCAATCACATAACCAAGGAGACGCGCCACGTGGCTTTGGTGTGTAAAACCTTAATCGGAGCTTGATCTCGTCTTTTCCTTTACTTTCCTATGATATTATGCCGGATGAAACATAGTTTCATAAACGTTGGAATATATATATATATATATATATATATATATATATATATACAAGTTTCAAAGGGTAATATCAAGTTTCATCGACGTGTTTAAGGAACATATTCCTTAGTGAAAAGAAGGATATTTGCTCGGCGGATGTTCAAAGAAGCTACACGATCAAGAGAGATGACGTTATATGGGATAGAATATATGTGGCGAGTAGGGCGATCTCATATCTATTTATCTTTCCACGCAGCATCGCTGAGCACGGCTCGATCCTTGCTAAGTAACCACGAGAAGCAAGACAAAAGAAAGATTCGCGAAGTGGTTTCGATAGATAGCAAGGAGCGCGAGGTCAACTTCTCTCTCTCTCTCTCTCTCTCTCTCTCTCTCTCTTTATCTCTTTCTCTCTCTCTTTCTCTCTCTTTCTCCCCATGTTCTCGTCATGGGATTAAATGACTTGGGTTGGAAACGTGTAGGGATCGTCGAGGGGCCGAGGACCGATAAGAAAACCAGAAGAGTTCTACGGAACAGGCTCGAAGGAGTCGCGCCAAGTCATTCTCTTGTAATTATACGTACCGCGAGGCCAATAGGGGGTCCTCCGTATCGACAATTAGGGCATTTCGGCTTCCCATTTAAGAAGCGGAGCCACCCTCTTCCTCTCTCGATTGATTCGGATAAGCTTCGCAGCCTTTCTTCATTATCTTCTTACCATCGTCCCTGCGGGCTTCTCAAGAGGCGGCACCCTCTTCTTTTACGACTTTAAAAATTATTGTTTATCGCGCTCGAACTCAGCCTTCGGACAAGAAGACGACGCGCAATATACGTGCGTACGGTGAATGGAATCGATCGATCGATCGATCGATTCTTATCGATTTTCTACGCGTCTATACGTTGTTGCTTTTATCGCACTGACCGAGCATCAAAGTCGATAGGTATTCCTTTTTACCTTCGAAATTTATTTAAGGACGAAAAGGCAATTTTGAAACGTTCTATTCTTTTATTCGTATTTTCAATATCTATTTTGTTTTATTTTATTTCTTTTTTTTTTCTTTTTTTTTTTTGTTTTTTTTTTTTATTCAACAAGTTTCTCCTTTTCGTTCGAAGACATCGTCTCGTTACTAGCTACTTCCCATCAAGTTTTATTCTTGTATCAATTTTTTGTTTCTTTTTTTTTTCTTTTTTTTTTTTTTTTTTTTTCTTAAATTTTTCCATCAAGACACACGTGTCTCGTTAGATTCATTGTTGTGTAATTGTTTTAAATACGTATCAATGTTTTCCATCAGTTAAAAGGAAGATATGGGAAGCAATAATTCAATGGAAAATATTTATTCGTATTGAAAACGTTGCACAATTCGAAATCGCTGAATCTCTTTAGACGCGTTCCTCGCAATTATCACAGCACCCGCGCTGTGATCGTAATTACATACGCGTTCACTATCAACGCTACCAATCGCGAATGCATTATTCATAACGCAGAAATAACAGTCGGCGCTCCTGCTAGGAGCAGGTACTGCTACGCGAACTCGATTTTCTTCAACGAGAGGACCACGAGTCTCTGCATGCGTTCCCTCGTAATTTCTTTGTCGGAAGGACAATCGATCAGTAGTCCTTTGCTGTCGTCTTTCTTACGATCAGTATTCTTGGATACCGAACAAGGATAACAAAGAAACGTAAGTAGCTCTAATGGCCTATTCTCGACAAATGGACACGGTTTAATTTACATTCACGTTTGGAGAAACCCGATCGTACGATTAATCTTATGAGATCGTTTCTTATCTATCTTTATACAGTAAAAATTCTTTTTTATTATAAAAAAAAGAAATTCTTTTTTTATTATATCAGATGAAGGATATTATTACCATTATCGTTAATCATTTATTTTTAATTATTGGACAAATTTCGATCGGATCGGATCATTATTAACGATTACGAGAGAACAGCAAGTTTGATGATCGGAAGATGATCGGTCACGGCTGTTCGTTGACATAGGTGTCGATCAAAGAGAGGAAAAAAAGAGAGAGAAAAAGAGAAAGAGAGAGAGAGAGAGAGAGAGAGAGATCTATATACATATAAGCGGACGATATTCCGTTGTAAGGATCGATGATACCTTCGGGCGATGTCGGCAAGCGAGGAGAGACAGACACGCCTGGTGTGCGAGGACGCGGAACGACTTACAGGTTCGTCACGGAATTCTCTCGTTCTGTCGAGAGACACCATTTCTCTTGACCACGATGATCTTGATCTCGCGAGCGCACAAAAGAGAGTAAGAAAGATAAAGAGAGTAAGAGAGAGAGAGAGAGAGAGAGAGAGAGAGGGAGAGAGAGAGAGATAGAGCATGTATCGAGAGAGTATACGCTCATGTTTATCCCTCCTTCTTTACTTTTTCATATTTCTCGTAAACTTTTCGTGATACTTCCCCCGCTAATTTTACAGTTACATCCTTACAGCTAAAGAAAATCGATTTTCTCGGAATACCCTGAGGTATGAATCGAAGATCCATAAAATCTTTAAACTGTCATAAATTCGCAATGAAAGAATCTATCGATTCGATTGATCGATCCTTTCTTTTTTCCTTTCTTCCTTCCTTCCTTCCTTTCTTCTTTTCTTTCTTTCTTTCTTCTTCTTCTTCCTGTTCTCCTTTCCAATAAGAAATTTTATCTCTCATCGTGGAATGTAGATTACAAGCCACGAGAGTATCCTACATATATCAACTGTAACCTACGTAATCCATACGCGTATTAATATTCATAACGAAAATGTCGGGGACGAACGCTTCTATACATACGAATTAGCTATAACCGATCGCAAATTATGGTCGCGCAAAAGCGATTGGATTTATCGAACGGTTAAGCGTCTACGGGCGAAATTCATCCTCTGACTTCGTTATTCCAAGCCACTATATACCATGTAATAATTATGTATGTTGTGCGCCCTTTTGAAGAATTTTAGAGAATATCAAAAATAAAAAAGAAAAGGAAAAAAAGAAGCAAGAAAAAGGAAAAAAGAAAAGAAAAAAAAATATATTACAAAACGAATAATCTCGATCGTGAAACATTTCTCGAATTGCCGCTTCGTTATTAACCTCTTGTCATCGCGATAATAGACCCTGGACGGCTCTCTCGAAAGAAATCTTGACTCGATAATAATCGAGCTGACCGGTCTGACCTGCATCTCTCCTTCTCTCTCTCTCTCTCTCTCCTTTTCTCTCTACCTTTCTCTTTTTTCTTTCTTTCTCTCTCTCTCTCTCTCTCTCTCTCTTCCTCTCCTTCTCCTTCTCTCTCTTTCTCCGTCTCTCTCTCTCTTTCTTTCACGTTTCATCGTTCGACGAGCTACTCTATCCTTTTTAAAGAGAAAACAGATTAGTGACGGTAGCGATACAGATCGGTCCTCGTTGGTTCATCATCGTCATTCATTGATTCATTTCTACCCTACACTTCAAGATATCGATACATGAAGTACTATATGTTTCTCATGTATAAAATGTTTGACAAAGAGAAAAAAAGAGAGAGAGAGAGAGAGAGAGAGAACGATTCTATATTCATCGATGAACAAGACTCTGACTAGCTTCTTACGATAAAGAAAGAGGGTAGGAAGGGATTGAAAGGGGAGTCTCATACTCGCATCTTTTCATCGGAGGTGCTGGCATTCCTGCACGTCATCGTGTCCGCCCAGTGGCTCGGCCGAATCGCGGGGGACCCCTTATATAATTAACCATTAAATTATAAGTTTGGCTATCGAACCGCCGGCGAAGCTCAGCGCCCGACTAGAAGCAATTACTTGCCTCCCGAAGTGAGAGAGAGAGAGAGAGAGAGAGAGAGAGAAAGAGAGAGAGAGAAAGAGGGTGAGAGAAAGAGAGAGAGAGAGAGGGGGCGAGGGAGAGAAAGAAGGGGGCAAGTCGACAGCAACAACGGGGCTGAATACAAAATGAAAAGACGAAGGATAGTGATGGAGAAAATAAAGAGAGAGAGAGAGAGAGAGAGAGAGAGAGAGAGAGAGAGAGAGAGAGAGTTACCAGTGTGCTACCTTACTTCGAGAACAGAATTACTATCAGCCAATGGCTCCCTACTCTCGGCTGTAATGATCAGAGGCGGGACGTTTTGCCTTTTTAATCGGCATTAATCGCACCGGGGGCTCTCTCTTCCATCTCTCTTTCTTTTTCTCATATATTGTAAGAGCCTTTAGGTTAGTTCGTAAGCTGCATCGTTACGTCTGCCGGTTGCAAGTGTTGTCGGTGGATACGCGATCTACATCGAAAGTATATCGAGAGAGTATCATTAGATCCTTCAAATTTTCTTTAGTTTTTTTCTTTCTTTCTTTCTTTCTTTCTGTTTTTTCTTTTCTTTTTTTTTTTTTTTTTTTTTTTTTTCGGTGAGAGATGGGACGCGTAGAATTTATAGATAAATTCTTTTTCTTCTTTTTTTTTTCTTTTTTTCTCCCTTTTCTTTTTCATAGATTTTAATACGTTTCGTAATTTCGTCGAGGACATTAATTTCTCTCTCGTGTATCGGCTCTAACTATCGGAAATATTTCTTGAAAAGAGATAAGAAGAAAGCGGAAGTATCTACTACTTTTCGTCGATTCTTTTTAACATCCAGCCGTTCTCGCCGTGTATCAGAGTGTCTTTAAAGACCACACACGGTGCAATCTCGATACCTCTTAAACCACCTATCTCCGTCCTTTTCTCTCTCTCTCTCTCTCTCTCTCTCTCTCTTTCTTTCTTTCTTTCTCTTTCTCTCCAGCCTGTTCGGGCCTTACATCGTCGGTAAAGCATGTCAGTACCAAAGGCGCAGCTTTGTCGCCATACGATCTCCGGCCTCGCGGTACAAACGACCTTTTCTTCGACGGCTAATCCCGATTTAATGTTGCACTCCTCCTTCTTCTCCTTCTCCTCCTCTTCCTCCTTTTCTTCTTGTACACGTCTTCCGAACAGGAAATATCCTTCCGATGATTCTACGAACGTTTATCGCTAAGCTTGAGAATCGGTCGGCAAGATAAAATAAAATAAACACTTCTCTCTCTCTCTCTCTCTCTCTCTCTCTCTCTCCCTCTCTCTGTTTCTCTCTCTTTCTTTCTCTCATAAGGTTTTTTTAATAACAATATTATGGAGAACACAAACGACATATATGTATTTATATATATGTATGTGTGTGTGTGTGTATGTGTGTGTGTGTGTATGTATGTGTATGTAGAGTTATAGATGTTCATGTTGGATCATAATGGCCAACTCAGTAGCCGTGGAAAACGCGTAAAGTTCCTCGCTTGCTTCTTCCGTGACGCTCGCATGACGGACATTAATTTGCGGTGTCGTTTAATGATTATAATTAGGCGTAACGTTGAACGCACCGTTGTGTTTCCTGCCAGAGGCGACACGCGCTTCTTGGGAAAACTGCAGCCCCTTTCATACGACACTAATGACTCTTGCGGAGTCGCGTGTAACGTTAATCCTTTTAACGAATCCTTCGAGGATTCAATGACGATCCTTCGGGCTCTTTAATAAATTCATTAAGACTTTTCTTTCTTTCTTTTTTTCTTTTGTCTTTTTCTTATCTTCTTATTATTATTATTCTCTTGATAATTGAAATTACACGAGCATATAGCTTAATAGAAATAATTTAATGCTCGTAGCTTTCTCTCTCTCTCTCTCTCTCTCTCTCTCTCTCTCTTTCTCTCTTTTAGAATAAAAAAGAAAAATTATCTTTGGAAACTTTTACGTATGTACTATGTCTAGTACTCGACGATGACAACGTTTTCCACGGAGTTTTCCAAGACGCGAAAAAACATTCTTTCGAAGTGGAATTCTTAGAAACAATTGCTTGTTACCGAACGTAAATCGTATTATATTAGCGGGCAATTATATTAACGAGAAGCATCGATTGTGGAAAATCCTTTCTGGTATTAAAAAGATAATCGATGTATCTTTCATTATCTTCCCGAGGAATCCGTCTTCGAATTTCTAACGTGCTTGAAAAATTCCCTTTTAATCACTGAACAAATAATTTGATATGGAAATATGCGAATTCTAATAAACGCACTGGTATATTCGTTAATGCGAACATTTCTTTGGAATCACGGCTTACGGATATATAGCGTAATGATATTCTTTAGGGATTGAAAAGAATACATGAATATATATATATATATATATATATATATTTTTATAAATTTCTTCCTTTCAATTTTAATTATAAATTTTTGCTTTCTCATTTACAAATAAAAATGTTTAATTCTGAACGAACGATCGAAATCGATTTCTTTTCTATCGAACGATTTATTTCGATCGTACGTAGTCGATATGAAAGTTTCATTGACATTCGGCGCAAACGTTATTTCTTTCTTTCCAGATCGACGAAGAATCGAAGAATCGTTTTATATCGTTTTAATAATCGTGCGCCGGTTCGACGCTCATGCTATAATAATATATATTAGCAAGATCGTTATTCTCTTCATTACTGGTGCGCATAACGTTGCAGCTTGTATCGGCCTCGAAAGAGATCGTCATTAATATGCCAAGAGATAGAAACAGCATAGTGCCAAGTATAGAGAAGGATCCGCCAGAAGTATAAATCTGTATAAGCGAGCGTTAACTTTTTTTGCGATGACTCCTATAGATTAACGTCAGTGATTTTGTTGTTAATCGCTCACGACGGGAAAGATTAAGAGAATCTTTATCGGATGACTCAAACTAACATCTTAAGATATTTTACCGTGCGATCCAATCGATACGATATAATACCATTCATGTCGATTTCCTAAGTTAAGTTATAATTTAGGTTAGATATACTTGTTTGTTCGATGTGAAAGATAAGGATTTAAAAAAAGAAAAAAAAAAAGAACAAAAAAAAAAAAGAAGCAAACAGAAAGAGAAAATGAGAAAAGAAATGTAGTGATCGATAAACGGTTTCATTAAAATGCAAGCATAAAGGACGAACGATTTTAACGCTAGTTCGCATAATATAATAGATAAACTATTTGGCTTTCCTTTCCATTCCACAATGTGTGCAACACAGTTTGGTAAGGTAATCGGGAGAATGAACGGTCGATCGGTCGCATTTGTCGTGCAGATAATTAGCCATAAATCTTATTCTAGTGGATTCGTTCGATCGAAAGAGAAATAGATTTACATGGTGCTCGCCGTGATCTCACATTTTATAGCCTCTCTCATTTGGTTTTATTGCATCAATGAAAACAAGTGTCGTGCTTCGAGTATGCGTCGATAATTTAATATTGTTATTCTACAACCGTGACGAAACGGTTACGAATTTGCAAGAGTACTTAGAACGAAGGTGCAGCTTGAAGTTATTTTATCCAGGAACTCGCGATCCTCGCTTACGTTCTTATATGTACATACGTAACACACATAAGACATTTCTGTTGGTCCATATTAAAATCTGTAACCGGATCGGTTGACAAGAGTCACGCGAATAAAACTTCGAAATGGAATGCGACTCGATTATCAGTCTTTTCCATATCGGCATCGGCGAAAGCAACGTTTGACTGTTCTTTTTTTTTTTTTTTTTTTTTTTCTCAAATTCTTCAGGGTATTATATTCCGAGCGGTATATCGCTCGATACAATAAATCCGATATTTATCGAGTCTAGGGACCGACATTGTGAATATAAAATAATAGAAAGAATTCATAATTCTCGCGCTTACGGTTTATAAAAAAAATAGAATCAATTCTTACCGTGCAAAAGAAAAATAATTATAATAAAAAGAATAAAAAGAAAAAGAAAAAGAAAAAGAAAAAGAAGAAGAACAAGAAGAGGAAGGAAATCGAAGAGGATAGAAATATTTATCCCGAAGAAGAGGACTATCAGCGAGGGATAGTCAAACACGATCTTCCGCGTGTAGGGGTCGCGTACTCGCTTTCGAGCGGAGTTGTAAATTCGTGAAGGGCCCTTGGTTGCGTGCCCTTTATAGGCAAAGAGTCGGAGGCTCTTAAGGGACCATCGTTGAAGTTTTAAGGTCCGCGCCGAGCAAGCCGGATCGTGGACATGATTGCATTTGCATTATACACGCCGTGGCGCGCACGTAGATTTATCTGCCCCTGGGGTTTATTTATCTGGAGTTATAGCAAACACTGACCGGCCCGAAGTTAGCCAATAACGTATGGTAATGGAGGGCTCCGATTGACTTTTTTCCTTCTCTCTCTCTCTCTCTCCCTCTTTCTTTCTCCCTCTCCCTCTTTTCTCTTTATCTTTCTCTTTCTCTTTGCATCTTTTCATCAGTCTCTTTCTTCTCTTTCTTTCATCTTCTTCTTCTCCTTCTCTGTTGCCATTCCACTGACCGATGCAAACGATCCCTGAACTTTTGACTCTTCAAAGACTTTCCTCCTCTTTCTCATTTCTTTTTTTTTTGTTTTCTCTCTCCTCGTCGCCAATATCTCGACATTTTTATTTTATCGCACCAGATATATGATCAGTGACGAGTTTTCAAATGACGTCATCAGATTCGTTGAAAAATTCATGTCTCATCATATGATTCCATTCCTCTTGCAAAACCAGCTGTTGCTCGGAATTAGCGCGTTTCTTTAGCACAGCCGTGCGATTTTATCGGAATTATCCAAAGTCACGTAGAGGCCGATCGGCACGAACAGGCGTGCTCGAGAACGATGATATCGGAATAATAGCCCTCTCGGAAAAAAGTATTTAATTAAAATTGCATCCCGTTCTCCCTCTATTACGCTTTTTCTTTGAAATGCGTCAAGCATTTTTTCTTTTTTCTTCCCTTTTTTTAAAAAAGACAAGAGAAGGGAAGAGGACGAAGAGGTGATGATTCCAGAAACTATCGACGTTGCAAATCAGGTTTTTCACGTTATTGATGGTGATTGGCGATGATGTTCGTGAACTGAATATTAAGTGCATACGAAGAGAAATCTCTTCTTGGTTTATTTAAGCAATCAGAAGTAAAAAAAAAAAATAAATAAATAAATAAATGTAACAAATAAAAGAAGATTAATTTATATATATAAATTAATATATATATATATATATATATATATATATATATATATATATGTGTGTGTGTGTGAATGAGACCGGAAAGATTGTCGGAATAGATAGATTCGTCTTATAAGAGATCGAAATTAACGGAACGAAAACTTTTTTGTTCTTCGACGATAGAAAATTTCAAACTGAAAAAAATTTCGAACACCGTGGTGTGATCTATAAAATTTAGATAAAAAAGAAAAAAAAGAAAAAAAATAATGAAATGTTAGCGATAAAACAAATTCGCAAAAGAACACTTAAAACATAGTAAACTATTTATTAAAAAAAAATATACATATATATATATACATATATATATATATATATATATATATATATATATATAAAATATATAAATTTAAGAAGTTATATAAATTTAATTAACATTAACAATTAATATGATAATTGAGTTTCTTTGATTTAATAAATTTGTCTTTGAAAATAAATTATGTAATTACATCGTAAAATAGCTATTGTCTGTTATTAGGACCCTCGCGATATTATTTTAGGCTTAAAATTATGACGACCGAGGTGCCCCATTAGCGAACATGCCAACGGTGGCTCTTCGTTGGGCTTTATTATCCGCGAAATGGGCGATTCTCGTTGGTGAGAAAAGGGCAGCTGTCTCATTAGCGCTCGGCTGGCGGCTTCTCGCGCGGTTGGAGATCGATGCCGCTAAGCGAGTGAGCGGGCATTCTCTCTCTCTCTCTCTCTGTCTCTCTCTCTCTCTCTCTCTCTCTTTCTCTGTCTCTTTTTCTCTTTTACTGTCTGATTTCGTGTCTCGAAACGAGAAGAACTATTTTCCTTGAGATTGATATATAGCTTGTATCAATAAAAAAGAAAAGAAGTGTTCTTTAACGATCACCGTGACACGTTTTCGTCTATGAATTTAAAGTGTCCCTTTATCGATCGATCGATCGATCGATCGATCTTTAGTTCCGATATCACACGTAGAAGTCTAGAATAAGTTAAGAAGAAATCAAGACGCGTTCTCAATTTTACGATCAAAAGTTAGACATATAAGACGTTATCTTGTATACGATATCGTTCGGCTCTCTCGTGATTTCGTACATGATCGTGACGCGATTTTCTCGTTACTGTTCACTTATTGTAAATCATCGAAGTTCTTTCGTTTTATCAAAATCAAAAAAAGCTTCGGGAAGATTTCGAAAATTATTGAAGAATATGGATATTAGATTGTTATTTTAATTTTTATGATTCAAGACAATTATTGTTTTCGACGTAACAATTAAGTATAAAATTTTTATTATTGAACAATGATAATTATATAACATTCAGATATTTATGAACGGGTAAACAAAATCAAAATAAACAATTTTAATTAAAAAAGAAATGTTAAATGAAAATCTCATCGGAATCTGGGTTAATACAGAAGAACGTTTCCTTCTTATGAAATTACTTGCCTCGAAATTATTTTAAACTATACCGAGCAAGTATATCATTCACGAATTATTTAATTGCTTTAATTAACGAACTCCTAAATGAAATATAAATTGTAATAATAATAATAATAATAATAATAATAATAATAATAATAATAATAATAATAACAATAATAATATATATATATACACAAATTACTTTAGTGTTTCCCGTTATCTTCTCGAAATAAAATACAATTTTATTTAATATCGAAACGTTAAAAATTTTAATAAAAATTCATGTTAATTAATATCTATTAATTAAATGAAATTATCTTTTTTCTATCGATACAGTATCATCGTTACGGTTCTCTAAACTAGAACAGTACCTAACGATCTAATAATTTTATTCAGAAATGAACTTTCGAATCATTTTTTAAATCATTTTATGTTTCATCTTATAAATAAATAAACGAAGATAGGTATATGTATGTATGCATATAAAAGAAAGTAAGAAGAGATGTAGACATAGAAGGTTCGGGCTCTCACGTGATGGCTACTCTCGCGTAGTGTAGATGACGTAACTGACTCGCTCCCACATATGTCTATACATTAAGCCCCAAGAGAGAGAGAGAGAGATAGAGAGAGAGAGAGAGAGAGAGAGAGAGAGAGGGAGAGAGAGCTACTAGAAATGAATACATAAACTCAACCTTTCCAATCCCCTCGTGTGGCTTACGGCGGCGTTCCTACAACGACGTGGACGTGCAAAGGAAGGTAGACTACCGAAGTGAGATATTAACTGTCCAATCGGTATCGCGGTTCACGCTAGATCGAACTTGAGCGTTTACACGCGTCGATCTCGGCCTTCTAGATCAAGCTACTTCGGATTTTATGCCAGATCTTGGTCGTACGCCCACGATACTCGACTGACTAGTCTCTCTCTCTCTCTCTCTTTCTCTCTCTCTCTCTCTCTCTCTCTGTCTCTCTCTCTCTCTCTCTCTCTCACACACGATAATCTCGAAAGGCATTGATCAGATTTTGTCCTCTGCAATTTACACGTATTACCACTTTTTTGTTCTCTTTTTTTTTTTTCATTATGACTTTTTGCGCATGGAATTTAGTTGGATTTGCATTTGAATCGGTCGACTTCGAAGAAAAGAAAAAGTGGAAAAGAAAAAAAGAAAAAAAGAAAATAAGAAGAAGAAGAAGAAGAAGTAACAAGAAAGAAACTCGTTATGAATTTTATGTGAATGAGATAGATTAATAGTTTAAAAATTAAAATTCATGACTTATTTGATAGACATCGTTATTATCTTTTATTTGTCAGGTGTATATGTACTTAGATATAGATTCGATTATTAATACTATTCACTTCTTATTATGTATGATAAGTAAATCATAATACAATATGTTTATGTCGACAGTGCGTTGATCTGTTGATCGAAAATCAATATGTTTTTATTTCTTTTTATTTTCTTTTATTGTTCTCTTTTTTTTTCCACCCAACTAAACTCATAATTCGTTCGTAAACAGCGATTGAGTGGATGCAATGATTAAGTATTTCAATGACTTTTATAGCAGTAATATATTTGAAAACCGTTGAAAATGCTGGGCAATATTGCGCAGCATTGAAAGTGATTTGGTTGAGTCATATTATAAAAAGAAAAGAAAAAAAAAGAAAAAAAAAAAAAAAAAGAAAGAAAAGGAAAAAAGCAATAAATATGAAAATGATAGCTATTTGAAAATACCTGGTAGAAAAATTATATCGAACGTCGCGTATAATTGAATATCATTTGTGCTTCGAATCGAGTATAAATTATTCGTTATATATATGAATGATAATTAAAACGTATTAATCAAAGACTAACGTTCTTGAATCGGTTGTTAAAGCGAAGAGAATTGGACCAAACAAAAAGAAAAAGAAAAAAACAAAAAAAAAAAAAAAAGGAAAAAGAAAAACGAAGAAAGAAAAAACGAAAAGGAAGAATAAAAACGTCAAAGTGAAAAGATGAGAAATAATTTACGTTGATCCTTCGTGAATTATTGGCGTAACGTTAAAACTGATTTTCTTTGAAAGGACGCGAGACTCCGGATAAATTGACGTCGAACGCGTCCAACAGTTGATTTTCACTCGAGCACGATAACGAAAGAATATAGCTGACAGCAGTGTCGAGAAGTTTGCCCCGTGACATTTTCCTTGGCGTGGCGCCCACCACCCACGGCAGTAAATGTCACTCTCTCTGAAAAGGAACGTGATCGATGCCTCTCGTTCGTTCGTTTTAACCTAAGGTCCTTATAAAGTTTCTGTATGGGAAGCGAGTCTGAGTAATCGTCTGAGGTAGAAACGAGGAAGAGAGAAAGAAAGAGAGAGAGAGAGAGAGAGAGAGAGAGAGAGAGAGAGAGAGAGAGAGAGAGAGAGAGAAAAGATCTCGCAACGAGCGAAATATGTCCGACGGTCTCGCTCGGATCGATTTTACGTCGACGTAATCGAAAGTTTTAACATTCTCTTTTTCAATCCGGTGTTTAACGAAACATGGATAGTGTTCTTCGTACTAAATTGTACTATAATTGTAAGAAATCTGTTATCGCAATTGTTTTTTAAACGATAAATTTAACGAGTCATTTTCTTTCTTTCTTTCTTTCGTTCTTTCATTTCTATGATTTATTCGATTTAAATAAATGAATAAAAAAAAAAAAAAGGGAAAAAAAAAGAAAGAGAGAAAAACAAAAAATACTCTCCAGCATTTCGATAAAAAGAAATGTACAATGTAAAAATGTCAAACGTAGAATACAAATATTAACGACTAGGTGGTAAGAGACGAAGGAAGAATACTTTTATCGGCAAGGACAAATTTCAAAGTATAGCAAGAGAGTATTCTCGGAGTCTTGGAACGTCTCAATTCCACGCGCACGTTCGATTCGCCCGTTGCACCTTTTAAAATGCTACCCGATGCCGGTCGCGACTGGACAGCAGCATTTGCATAATCTTAAAAGGCATCTGGAAAGCACGCGCTGCGTTTATACGAACGAATATGCCGATGACTTCGCGATAACGGAGCAACGGAGAGGATCGAGGGAAGGTAAAAGACAGGAGGCATTCGTTCGTCGAACGAGTCCGAGAATGACCTGACTCGGGAATTTCGATGGCGACGCGACAAAATAATGACGTATCTTGTCGCCTCTGGGGGAAGAGAAAGTCGAAGGATCGAAGATGGCGATAGCCTTTCATCGATCCCATCGGTTTGGATTTTATCCTCGTAAATCGATTTATCCTATGTCAATGTGAAGAGGAGTGAATTAATGTCGGACACCTAATACTCTGATCAATAATGATTATACATTGATTTATTTTATAGATATTTAAATTAAATTAAAAAAAAAAAGAAAAGAAAAGAAAAGAAAAAGATATAGAGTAAAACCATAGATCGTTGCTCGATCACCATGACGCGATGATCAAATATATTCTATTAATCCATAAATATTCTCTAGTATTCTTTACGTCAATGATAATAATTAAATCTCGTTGAAATCATACCTGGACTAGATAATTTCATTGATAAAACCTTTTCTACATAAACTTCGCCAAACAATTATGGGGATTCTACCATATGATTATTTCCGTAAATTGCTAGTTGTCGAAGTATTTTCATTCGAACTCATAGCCTATATACCTATTCCAAGGCAAAGGAGATCACTTTTGTATCATGGCAATGGAGGGGAGGATACAGAGGAAACGGAGAAACCAAGTTCGAGTTTTGCGGATGAAGAAGGAAGAGATGTTTGGGATTCGTGAGAGTGCTTTGGGAGCCGGAAAAGAAGGGCTGGGTGGGAAAGCGTGTGCGCGTACAAGATAGAAAGAGAGGGTGGAGAGGAGGGAGGGTCCTTCTGGTGGCGAACAGCGTGTAACACGTGGCAGTATCTTGTATCGGGGCCGCGATCCCCCGCTGGTAGCACGGTGTTCTCTATGCGCGGCACTGCCATTCGCCCCCTCTCCTCGCTCCTCAGAGCGGATGCCAGTGGCGGCTTCGAGAGCAACCAGCAGTTAGTGGTGGGGAGAAAGAGGGAGACCCACCGGTGGGCCCGGCTCACCCCACTCACTCCAGGGCCTACTCCGCGCGTCTCCTTCTTTTGTAGCATGCCTACAAGAGTAGATTTCCTGCAGATAACTCTCAAAGGCACGGAGGTCCGTCGGTGGCCTTAGCTTCGCTCTCTCTTTCTCTCTCTTTCTCTCTCTCTCTCTCTCTCTCTCTCTCTCTCTCTCTCTCTCTCTCGAGTATGTCTCTATACTATACCAATGTATTTGCGTATGTGTTAGTGGTAAGCGCGTACATTACGTATATATCTTATGCGCCTTGGCGTTGGTACCCGGGTTCACGCGAGGTCATTGCAAGGTTGCCTTTTCAAGCGACCGCCTCGGTCAGAGCTATCTCCGAGCGAAGACCACTTTCCCTGCTCCATCGGGTGTATACATATATACTCCGGTATATACGATATATTCGATCGACAAAGATTTTTCGATGTTCATGAACGTTTATGATTTATGGATTGATATTTACATAAACGATGATACGTATTAGTTTATATGATTTATCGCGGAATTGAAAAATTCAAAAAAAAGAAGTTCTTATAGAATCGTTTATGAATCGATTAACGAATGGAAATAGGCGATGTGTTTTCACCGGAAGTAACGAGAAGGAGAGGTCGGGACTAAAGGTCCGAGCGTACTTATAAATGGTTGGTCGTGAATTTAAATCGACTTGGAAAGTTCAGGGTCGACTACGAATAATGCGTTTATCGTACGTGGATATTTCATGAAATTGTCCCGATTTCGAATCGTCGAAAGATCTGAAGAAGAAGCGTGATTTGCAAGCGCGGCAAATCGCAGCCGATTTATCGGCGCCGGTTTAAAAGCAAGGAAGGAACGTTAATGGCGAGTTATTGCACGGGCACGCGGGCGAACATTTATCAGGGATTTAGCCGATAATAGAAAGCGAGTGGGCAATTTGTATCGTGCCCGATAATAAACTGTAACCACCCACGTGTCTTCGTTCATTCTTCGTTCGCTCGTACGATCATGAATTTTTCGAAATTTATTGTAGTATCAATTTGCCGCATTGCCTTTTCTTTTCTCTTTCCTTTTTTCTCCTTTTCTTTTTACTGGTCTTTTTTTTCCACTTTTTTAACACCTAATTCATAATCTTAGGTATACCAGAAGCGTCCAGGCTCTCTCACGATGTACATGTCATAGGAACGAATCGAATTATCGATCGTTGTTCATCGATCATTGTCAGAATGTCTGCGAGTTCGTGTCTTTTTTGTCAATCTAAAAAAAAAAAAGAAAAAATAAAAGAGAAGAAGATAAAAAGGAAAGGAAAAAAGGAAAAAAAAGAAGAAGCCTTCGTAACGTCTTTCGTAGATTCGGAATTATCGTTTCTGGCTACCTGGCGATACGTTCAGGATTTCAAGAGGTTCGAGAAATCGCAGATAAGACTCGCAGCCCACGTGAACGGAATAAATTGTTAGACGAGGTTCGATCGCCGTGGCACGGTAGAACAATCGGAGAAAGTATCGGACGGCTAGAGTGCAAGAAAAATGTAGGAAAGGTCGAGTCGATAACGAGATCGTGATAGCTGCTGTGCTTTATACATCGTACCTCTATCGATCTTCGCGCGTGTGTTTATGTGGGACGCGAGCTTATGCGCTCTCGTCGTAGCCGTACATATTCAATGCAATGCCAGCTCCCTTGCATGCTTTAGCGGCAATACTTTCTCGTAGCGTCATTAAGGGATGCCTGTAATTAACGTGAACGTATCTCTCGAAGAAAGTTCATTAGGACGAGTTCTTTTTTTTTGTCTTTTCTTTTTTTTTTTTTGTTCTTCTTTTTTTTCCTCTCTCTTCTTATTTTGCATCGATCCTCCTAAGTAACCACCAACGTGGTGACTTACAGACGAGGAGGCATTCGTAAATGGAAAATTACTCATCATTAATTCCGTTGATCATTGAATCGTGAAATTTTCACGATACATTTACGACAGAAAACGTGTCCTAATAACAGCTGACGTATATCTAATGGCGTACAACGAATTCTCGCGGTCATCATATCATCGTTCTTTCTCGATTCATCGAGGAACACTAAACCGAACATACATACATCCAATATTTTCTCGTCCAGTTTCATGCTCGTTCCAGCTCGTTCGTTCTGTGGGATTTGCGAGTGGAAAGCAAGAGACATAAAAGACGAACATCGAGCGGCTTGCCAGCAAGAGCGGTGGCTTCATTACCGGGAAACCTGTTAGTTATGCTAATATCGACTTACAAACCCTTCATTATCGCTGATGAGCAATTAATACGCCTGCCTGCCCCTTGGTCGGCAGTGCTAATGCACTCCGAATGTCTCTCAATTACACGGCGACAACACAGAGTTGTCCGCAAGGATGCTGGAGCCTCTTCGTTTCTCGATCTTCTTTTCGCTTTGGAGCTTATCGGAACTCGAGCTCTTTACTCTGAATATTTTACTGCGTCAAAGCATATCCTACATGTTCACCTGTCATGAACACGATAAACACCTATTCCAAAGATGGAAATCTTTTTTCTCTTCAAATCTTTTTTCCCTTTTTTATAATTTTTTTTTTATTTTATTTCATTTTATTTATTCTTTTATTTTTTTATTTTTTTCTTTAATTTAACATACTCAACAGAATATTAATCTTTTTTTTCTTCTCCTTTATTTTTTCTTTTTTAATCCATAACCAACACTTATATTTACTTATGATAACTGAACACAATTAAATTCTATACATGTTATCAATATGATCGGTGATTGGCCATTGAAGGGCAATAAGCAGATATTGGAACTCCGTAGATAAAAGAGAAAGCTTTGGGAAATCAAAGTAACGAGGACACCTCGAGTTAGCTTATCTCTTGGTAGCCCAACCAGTCTGTTCCTCGTCGAGACTCATTAAGTCGCCCTTATTCGAACGAACCAGCGGGAAGAAAGAGAGAGAGAGAGAGAGAGAGAGAAAGAGGGAGAGGGAGGGAGAGAAAGAGAGAGAGATGCCGAGGACGACAGTTCCTTCGGTTTCCTTCCCCTTTTAATATGAGAATAAGAGCAAAAAAGATGACTGGAGCCGGCAGTCGTTGCTGTTGCTGCTTGGTACGAGCTTCTTACCATCTGGATCGAGAGAGAGAGAGAGAGAGAGAGAGAGAGAGAGAGAGAGAAGGGGAGAGAGAAAGAGAGATGGGCGTGGTGCCGCATATTTAAGCAGGATAATATGTAGAAAGAGGTGAAAAGGAAGAAGATGGGAAGAACGGAAAAGGTTGTCTCTACTTACTGAGAAACATGAAAACGTAAGACAAGGTCTTTCTTAACGAAACATTGGCGACGATAACGAGGAAACAATTTAAAAGATATATGCGAATGTCTTATGTTGTACGCCCATATAATAAACTTATAAACTAATCATTAAATAAAATATATCATAATATAAAATTATATAAGTTAGATTGGGTATGGATTAATGTTATAATGATATTTCATTTGAATAATTAGAAAATATAATTTAAATGACATTAAAATATGATTGGATCATTGATAGATTTAAAGCACATGTAAGAATTTATGAAATAAAATAAAGTAAAGTAAACATAAAACAAGTGCGCTAAGTTTATCGTTAATCGAGTTTAAACGATGCCAAGAAACTTCAATTATTTTCATGGATGTAAGGTCTACGAGGGTATTATGTATTAAGTATTCTAAAAAATCATAAAAATGTGTTACCCAAGTAAACGTCAGTATTTCTTTATAACATGTTTACTTCAATAATTAATTTAGCAAAATTAATCATTATATGTATTCATCTAATAATATCCATAACTTTTTTTCGTACGTAAAAGATTCAAAAAAATTTATTATTATATAATTTAATTTTCATGTTAGATCACTCGAATATTAGAAAGTATACTTAGTTTTTTTAAATGTTACATATACATACATACATACATACACACACACACACACACACACACAAATATTAAAAACACATAAATATTAGAAACGTTTTTAAATAAACTCTAGTACTTGAATACCGATCAACAAAGACCTCAATGACATTCAACTTGTTAACAATACTTGATTGTTGCTTAAAAAATGTTTGCTTATTTTACCGTAGTTTTGCATATAGAATGGATAATAGATGATGCATCGTGAATGGATGCATGTCGCAATGCATTTATATTGCACAATAATATATGCGTTTCAAATTCACTTAGAATATTGATATTATAAATGCATGAATGAACGATCTTTTCTAATCTTACTTACGATTAGATTCAAAACATATCACTTGCTTTGTAGAGTCGTTTAGAATCGCAAAGTGTCGTATAGTATCTTATATATACATACATACACACACACACACACACACACACACACACACACACACACACACACACACACACACACACACACACACACATATATATATATATATATATATATATAACACTGTAACTTGTTTACATTGATTCGAATTAAATAGTAATTGATAATTGATAGTAATTAGTAGTTAAATATCTTATTAAATACGTTTATCTTTTATATGAATATATATATATATATGAATCTATCGATCAATCCATCGATCACTCGTTCTGTACAATAATTTTATTTTTTGAATGATTCATCGAAAAAAATTAAAGATACAGATGTACATGAAATGGCAATGAAATAATTGGGTTATTACGGATCCGATTAAATCCATGGAATTCTTCGCAAAGTCTCTTTCCCAAGTAGCCCTCTCTACCTATAGAGAAGGAAAGATATCCTAGGTTGTGGTCCCTGGTGCCGCATTCCAGCACAGCATGGCACACACCATACCACCAGACCATAACGATATTCGATCGGATCGGAATAACTAGAAGGCGAGACACGGGTCGCACATATAGCGATAAGAACGAAGAACGAAGAAAGAGGGTTCGCGGAGAAAGACGGAAGCAAGAAGAAGGCGAGAGAATAGCACGGCGAGGTGCATGTACGGGGTTGGTTGGTTGGTTGGTTGGTTGGTTGGTTGGTTGGTTGGTTGGTTGGTTGGTTGGTTGGTTGGTTGGTTGGTTGGTTGGTTGGTTGGTTGGTTGGTTGGTTGGTTGATCTGGTTAGGCCGGTGCTTCGGTACGTTGCTGCCGACGCTGCCGACGCCGCTCGTCGGCCGGTCGAGAGAGGCGCGCGACGACCTCGACAGGGCGTGGCGGGTCACCGGTCCTCGTTCCCTCTCGCGCAGTGCTGTAACAACCAATTGATCGTGCCCCGTCTTTTCTTCCTCTTCGAATTCTTCTAATTTATTCAAAGACTTTATTTTCGTGACACAACTCGAACAAGATATTCTTATCGTTATCGTTAATAAGACAAAGAAAGAAATAGAAAAAGAGAGAGAGAGAGAGAGAGAGAGAGAGAGAAAGAGAGAGTGAAAAGGAACTACTCTTTACACAGTAAATATAAAACACAAATACTAGAACACATGAAAGAGATTACGAGGTTCGTTAGCCTTTATAGTGCAAACAATACGACAGATTACGTCGTAAATAAAATCGAGTTCTGATTTATCGAAAATAAAGAAATAAGGTGGAATGATTAATAACGATGACAAATAACTCATCAAGAATCTGTTTAAGATTTCGATCGAGAGAGAAAAAAAGAAAAAAAAAAAAAAAAAGAAAAGAAGAATCATTCGTTGAATCAAGTATAAAATGGGAAGTGTTTTTCTATGTTATTAGAACGACTCCAAGGGTTTATCTCATTAATGCAAAACCATCGTAAGAATTTATAGACAATTCTTGGCTATCGTGGATCGTTCCGAACGATCTTGGATCATTGATACATGCCGTGATAAATATAAATCCGTGATAACTTTTCGAGCACGTTAAAGCTCGATCGTAAAAGTTACTGAGGAACCCGTTGGACGAGGAAAGTCGATCGTACTTGTAACTCTCATACGATTTTGTGTCAGGAGCGCGCTTTCGCGACTCGCTCGTTACTCGGTCATTTTGACAGGCAGTAACTGTGACTGTGGTTGTGTCTGTATCTGTGTCTGTGATTGTGGCAATGGCGGCAATAGCAACGGCAACGGCTATTCCGCGACAAACTCGTTCCGTTTGACGGAATTGGGGCCGAGAACGAGCAAGCGAGCGAGAGAACGAACGAACGAACGAATGAACGAACGAATGAACGAACGAACGAGTGAACGAACAAACGAACGAGTGAGTGAGTGAGTGAGTGAGTGAGCGAGTAAGCAGTGCTCCGTTTTGTGCCGGCGTGTCCGAGTAATTGCTCGAATCACGGTAAACTCGAGATAAGATCGATCGTACTGGCAACAACTTAGAAACATATATAGATAGGTAGGTGTACGGTTGTTCGTCGTATTGGAATGAAAATATAATGGACGGTGATTGTATTTTTTTTTCTTTTTTTTTTTTTTTTTTCAAACATCTTATCATATTTATCGAATGTATTCTGTTTTCTTTCTTTCTTTCTTTCTTTCTTTTTTTTTTTTTTTTTTTTTTTTTAGTACTTACGCAGAAACATTTCTTTTGAAAACGAGAGAATTACCTTTACCTTTACGGTTCGTTATCTAGAACATTTTATCATCATTCGCGCGATAACCTTCTTTTCTCTGATTGTATACCGTATAAAAATAAGGTTTTGATAACGAGATGACAGTTTTCTGATGGCTCGATCGAGCACAAATCAACTCGAATTGATTCGAATATAAGACGAGAAATTTATTGTAAAATGTTTCTCTATGATGAGCGAAGACAGGTGTGATGATAGCTATGACATGTCGGAAACGGTAGATGAACGTAAAAATTAGCTTTATTATGTATCTTTGGAATCAATAAACACTGACGGAATACACATCTCCCTCCCTTTTTCTTCGCGTTACATTACGATGATGCTGCACGATGATTTAGAACCGTTGGGAATAATTAAGAAAAAAAAGTGTTTACGCGCCATAAATATCAGTTGATCGTTGACGTGCCAAAGAGAAGTAAAGACCGTTCGTTAGGAGATACGTACGATGTTTTTTTTTCTCTCCTTTCTTTTTTTTTTTTCTCATCTTTTTTCCTTTATCCTTTTTTTTTTTTCTTTTTCAATCGCGAAAAAAAAGATTGCGAGCATCTTTGTTTCGCTCTTCGTTAACGTTTAATTTGAAATTTTCTTTGCTTTTGATTTCGATTTATTGAAATACTTGCCGTTGATCGATTTTAATCCACGAAAGAACGAACTAACAAAGATCCTAACTAACGTGACGATTGTTACGATTCGCGATGCTCTACCAGAGGTTAAAACTGCGAGAGATCCTTTAGGTTAAGGAATTC
>NC_062197.1:6215014-6222514 GCF_912470025.1 Vespa velutina | reverse complement strand
GACGTTCGTTACGAACGTTTATTTATTTAGAAACTAATCGTTGCCTTATCGTATTCACTGTAATAATAATTAAGAATCGAACGACTGTATGTATTAAATACATCGACGACGAATAAGAACGACGAACCTGCATCGTCGAAAGAAGAATATAGAAATTATGATCGGTTCGTACGACGAGCAGTATTTTTTAGATTTACATTAGCCTAAATTTACTGCAAGTTATACATATAATAAATATATGTATATGTGCACGAGTACTCGCGAGCATAACGAGATTCGTCTTTATGACGATACTAAAGGAATAATTAATAATTTTCTCTTTAATTATGTTATTGTCACTTTGCGATGCGTTAATTTGTTTGTTTCTTTTTTTTTCTTTTTTTTTTCTTTTTTTTTTATTAATAAAACGGAATCATTTTTTGCAATTATCGTATATGACACAAAATACGTTTCTACTTGCCGTTGCCAATTATGAAAAAAGTTTCGTTCGTCCACATTATTTGTGTTCATACTGATAATGATTTTTTCTTCTTTCTTTTTTTTCTTCATCAAATTAAAATGAAAATTGAAGAAAAATCTCTGCATTAGAATTAGATTTTAAGAGAATGCGAATCTCGATGATGCGAGAGAGTACTCGAATCAGCGGCTTTTACTTAAAGAGAAAGAAAGAATCATTGTACATAATTGCTTAAGCATTTATTTATATTGTGCTTTTACAAATGGACTCGTAGTATTTTATTCAACGTTATAAACGAATTAAACACTTTCGTGCGGCTGATTGATCTATACATGAGGGTAAAAAGAGAGAGGAAAAGAACTGTACATACATATATATATATATATATACACACACACACACATACATACACACATATATATATATATATATGAAGGCAAAAAATCGCATTTTTGTATCAGTGTTGGACAATACTTAATTCAATTAATGATTAATCGTTGCATCATTATAATTCTATTATTTAAATTATTAATAAATGAATTAATGATTAAATTACGGTAAGAAATTACGATCGTGAAATTAATGTCGTAAAACGAAATGACAATTAACGTTTTTATTTATTTTTCTTATTCTTCTGATCCTGATTATCCTTATTATCATTTAAAAATTAATTAATAAACGAAATGAATAAGGATCTCTAAGAAATAGCTTATTAATAATTCTGTTTTGTAATACAATATATAAAATGAAACATTTCGATGATTGATATTGTATTTACAAAGTAGTTCGTCAATGTGCGAATTTAAATTATTTAAGATAAGAAACAAATATTTATGACGATAAATGAAATAATTAATTTGATCCTATTATAATTTTTAATATCGGTCTTAAAAAAAAAAAAATTTAATCGTTAATTGAACATATTGTCCAAAATTGTTTTGTATCGATAGAAACGAAGCTGTACAACAGTATAACAAAGAGGAACGGTTAACCAGTTTTGTGATAAAAACCTATATTTTCATTCATTTCTATACACACACACACACACACACACACACACACACACACATACAAACAAACATCTTCTCAATCTTCTTTACGTTGTTTACTTACGACTTTGATCTATACTTCTCACACATTTTCCCTTTCTTTCTTTTTTTTTTTTCTTTTTCTTTTTTTCTTTTTAATTTCTTCTTGCGAGTCTGTCGTGTATTATTTTACGTTTAACTGTCATAATATGTATAGTAGAAATAATTGGTGAAAAGAGAAAAAAAAACAGTACATTGTTTCTGTTACAATATATTTGTTGAAAGATACCAATGGCCTTCCTTTTTGACCCAGTTACAGGAATCGAGCGAAATAATATGAATTATTTTAATTCGATTTATCGCATAGATTAATTAGTTAATGTTGATATAATATGATCGTTAAATAATTTAAAGGAAAGAGAATTCCATCGTATATGTTTTAGAATATATGATTTCTTTCAGTTTTCTTTGGCCTGTAAAAAGAAAAAAAAAAAAAAAAAAAAAAAAAAAAAAAAAAAAAAAATAAGAAAAAGGAAATCATTCTGGTCGAGTCTCGAGAAATTAATCTCATTAATTTGACTTAATATATTAACTTTGATTACTTACGTTAATATGAATGGCCAAAACTCCATCTTCCTCTCCCGAAAGGATTTCGATGTACGCTTTTTTATCGGCTGTAACTTCAACCACTTTACCTGTACATCTGCCATTCACAAGATTTCCAGAAATGACGTCGCAATATCTGCCAGTAGGTAAGCAACTGTCGAAGGTTCTTTTCAAGTCCCAACTGTTGGCATTGATCGCAATGAATCCACGATTGCCACGACAATATGCGATCTGATTGCTACCGTTGTCCCACCAGTGATTTAACGTTGTACCGTTAACTGCAACTCGGAAACGCACCATATTATATATCTGTCTCCAACGATGCTCACATACCCAACCATTTCCGCAAGTATCGTCTTTATTGATAATCGGAGAAATGATATTTCCATTTAAATCCGCTGGTGGATTATCGTTGAAATTATTAAAATGATAAGAACTCATGACTCGTGGTGTACCATAAATATGAGACAACATAAAGGCTACGGCCATCTAAATTAACAAAATTATATTAATCAGTATAATAATTACAATATTGACTTTAAATTGAATATTTAACATAATTCGTTAATCCTTTGTTTGTCTATTACGTATGATAACAAAAAGAAAATATAATAATATAAATTGTATGTTTTAAAGAAAATTTATCTTTAATGCACATTGATATGTGCATCGTGTGTATTATCTATAGGCTAAGACAAAAGGATTAACGTTTCGCGTTTATTTCAATTTCAATTACCTTGTACAACTTGGAAAATTTGTAAATGAGTGTACCATCGGCACGTTGAGTATCGTGATTGTCAATGAATACCAAAGCATCAGCCGAAGGCATGAGACCCCAAGCTTCACCCCAGTTAACAAACCATTTCAAATCATTTTTGCCAAATAAAGCATTACCGATTTCGCGACCATGTCGGAATTCCGTCACCGCAGCGAACTCATATTCCGTTTTTGATATTGCCTCGCCACCATAATCTATAACCTCTTGGAAAATATATGGCTTTGAATGAGGTTCAAATCCATGTTCCGTGTTAAGATCCTTAATTCTCGAATAAATAACAGCTAAATCCTTTGGCCACATATGTTTTGCTGCATCGATCCTATGAAATACAAACAAGAATAAATATTTACTCATTTTAATTTGTATTTGGAGACTTTCTGACAAATATTAATCCTTTTACGTCATAATTTACTTTTCTATTTTGTTCTAAGCTAAGATTTAATTATTTGACATAATTTATTTTCGGTTTAATACATTGATCGAGAAAAAATATTATATGCGATAATTTTTCAATATAACTTTGTATTAAGAAGACAATTTTGTTTGTTTGTTTCAATTCAAAAAAAAAAAAAAAAAAGAAAGCAACTTTATCAGGCAGTAAATTAATAGTAGATTTAAAATCCGATTAGAAATTGCATGGTCAGACAGTAAATAATGTCTTCCGACTGAAAATTGTATGATCATGCAGTAAATAACGTTTTCCGTCCCCAGAGATTGACAACAGTGGTGATGTACAGCGCAACATAGAAAAGCAATATTTTATCGTAATTCTTTCCTTTATTTTTTTTCTTCTTAATATTTTAAAAAAATTTACTTTAACGATATAAAAGAAATTCTTTTAAGCTCATAGTGATTTAAAAAAAAAAAAAAAAATAAAAAAAAATAAAAAAAAACATTTAACCAAAGTAGACTTTTTTGAGCTTCATAAAAGTATCTTTAAAAATTAAAAAATATATTTAATAAAATTTCGTACAATTTTTTCATATATACATTTTTAAAACGAATTTGAATATTGATTAATTAAATCTATATATACTAACCTAAAACCGGCTACTCCAGCGTCGATAGCTGCGTTCAAAAAATCAACGATCTTTCCCCTCACGTACTCTTTGCTTTGATCAAGGTCGTGAAGACCCAACAATTCGCAATTGCGTACATTACTTGCATTTCTATAATCCGTTATATCACACTTAGAATGAAAATCTTTAATCGAATATGGTACGGCAGGATAATCGTATTTGTAAGTGTCTGCTGTTGAACCCCCAGTTCCTTTTGCATCCTTGTGTGTTCCACTCATGTGATTGAATACAACATCGACGTATATCCTTACATTAGCATTGTTACATCTTCGTACCATGTCCTTGAACTCTTGCTCGTTTCCAGATCTCGTTCTCCATAAGTACGATATTGGTTGATATCTTTCCCACCATGGCCGAGAAGGTATAATTACGTTCTCTTGAATCGGTGAAACCTTCGAAATTATTATATTGTATAATATATAATAATAAGTAATCGTAATATATAATAATAATAAATATATAATAATATATAATATATAATATATAATATATAATGATAAGTAATCGTATCGTAAGACATTTACTAATTTAATATTATTAAATTAATGATGTTTTATCGATGGACGATCAAAAATACGTATTAGAAATTTTTTGAAGATATTTGAATAGGTGTAATGTATTTAAAAAAAAAAAAGATAAAAAAAGAAAACTACTTGACCTTGAGAATGTTTCGATTGATCCATGTGTCTCGTCTATTATAACTTTATGGAAACGCATTGATATTTAGAGTTGCTATTTTGAAATGATATAAAAAGAAAATATTCTAAATGACAATTCCAAGAAGAATCCGGAGTGTAAGAATGTAAATGGAAAATGGAACACGAAGCTCTCGATTCTACGAATAGTAATCGGCTTCATTGTTTCGTTGTTTCGTTTATATAACGTTTCTGCGGAATTCCTTTCATCTAGTCGTGAATCAGCCGTAGAACAAACGACAGCCTTTAGTGGAACGCATTGGATATTAAATATTTTTTCTTTTCTGTTTTTTTCCTTTTTCTTTGTCTTTTTTTTTCTTTTTTTTTTTTTTTTTTAATTCGTTCTCGTCCTTTACTATATAGCTAAGCATTCTTTTTCTTTCATTAATCATACTTACACATATGTAGACTTTCATGTTTATATTTCTATTGCGTCACACGTTACGTATTCACACACACACACATACACACACACACACACAAAACAACATAACACAACACAAAATTCAAAATCTATTCAGCTATTTCACGTGATCTTTAAAAGAGTCTCTCTAAGCTTACAATTGGTTTGGACAAAGAGAATCAATCATTATTACATTTTGTGCTTTCCATTATGCTACATTTTTATTTCATTAATCATCTCCCTAGATACATTATCTTCGTATTTACATATAATTCGTATATAATTCGTATTGAAAAAAAAGAAAGAAACAAAAAAAAAAAAGAAGAAGAAGAAGAAAAAAAGTGACACGAACGAAAATCGATCGATCTAACGAGTCCCATTCCTAGCAGTTATTTCTGTCTTTACGCGAGATCTTTTTTTTCTAAAGAAAAAAAAATATATATATATACATAAAATTGCTTACATAAATTAGAACGTAAAACTGAATAAATTGATTATCTGACATTCGTTACTTCGTATTAAATAAAAAGAATCAAAATGAATTCCTGCGTTTATTATTTTAACGTAACGTGTGAAATATTTTCATACCTGTACGCCACCGTAGCCCATCGGTCCCAAAAATCTTTCGCACTCATCCGCAATGTCTTTCCATTTCCATTCGAAGAGATGGACCATAGTATCGTGCCCGTTAACATAATGAGGAGTTTTGTAAGCCGTTGTCACAGTGAATAACAATGCCAATACACTCACGAGTAACGCCATTCTAATGTGTACTCTCGTTGGTTGCTCAGAGTATATATATATATACAGACATACGTAGATACGTACGTGTAAAAGAAACTCTAGATTTAAACTTCTAATCGTTCTCGCACATCCAAAGGTCGTCTTATTTACTCTCTCTCTCTCTTTCTCTCTCTCTTTCTCTCTCTCTCTCTCTCTCTCTCTCTCTCTCTCTCTCTCTCTCTCTCTTATCAATAATACTTTTTAATACACTATCATAAAAATTTCTAGAAACGATAATACCACTCGAGAGTTTCTTATTATTTAATATCGAACCACCTCCGATTTAAAATATAACGTCGCTATAAATTATATTCCCTGTGTTTGCACGTAATCTGAAAACTTTTGATATATATTCTATAGGACGAATTGATATATTCATCTTTAAATATCACCTGTATAAACAGTGAAATCTAGTTAGAAACAGAGAAAAAAATATTCGTAATTTATTCATTCATTAGTGAAAATTTATTTGTTATTCATTAAACGTTAAGTAAATAATGTAAATATAATGATCAATGTAAATATAATGATTGAGAAACATAATATTACGGAATAGATAATCGTGATTTCTTTTTTTTTTTTTTTTTTTGTTTCTTTTACATACTATAATAAGATTCAATAAATATAAAAAGAAAAATAAATAAATTTACTACGTACCTGTTCTTATATTGTTCGATCTAAAAGAAATATAATTAACACACCAATTGATTAATAATAATTTTTTTTTTTTCTTTTGTCATAGTTTCCGCACATTTCCGTTTCCTATTTATCAATGATTACTATTTTCAATAGTACAATGTTTCGAGGTTCACTGATGCCGATAATGTTTTCAAACATACTATTTGATGAGGTCAATCATAACTAGAAAGCGATAATGTAATGTGGGTTTACGTTCTAAACTTTCTTATAAATAGTTCGAAATAACACTTGAATGAGTCCATAAATATCGTACTTGTTGACTACAAAAGTTTTAAAGCGTAAAAAAGAAAAAGTTTGATATATTTATTAATCTTATTTTAACGATAAATAAGTGAACAATAGTTTACGCAATGTAGTCGTTCTACGTAAATCTTTTTTTATTTCCAAATAAAAAATTTCTCGTTTATTTTATTTATTTTGCTTAAGAAACGAATTTATCGTTTATTAATGTAATAATTTCCATATAAATATTTCACATTTAGAGAATTGAATAATATCAAAATAAAATTTTATCAAATTATTTCAAAAGTAGATATCATAAATTATGAATAATGCGATATAGATTATATGTATCATAATCTATATACCTATGGTGTATAAATTATGAAAGAAATCTTTCATTAAGTTTCTTTCTTTTTATGGAAATAAAGATTTATCAGTCATCTGATCATACAAAATTGAAAATAAAATGTAAGAAAATTGAATAAATGGAATGTTTACCTTATGTTGATGTTCGTAATCCAATGGCATGATATCTTCCGTTATTCGTAAAAGCAATAAATTCACTAATGGCGAGTATCTGATCCGTTTTCCATGTAATTCATTATGACGTTGATCCTCATACAAGATCAATTGCACCATTTCTTTTTCATATTTGCTGATAATTTTATAAGATACAAACTGATGATATTTCTTTATTCACGAGCAACCCTCCAATATTACGTTCTCGTTAATAGAAAACAACTAGCGAAC